>NC_142930.1:39522583-39550083 GCF_046866305.1 Octopus bimaculoides | reverse complement strand
CGGCAGCTGTCTTCTATAGTCTCGGGCTGGCTTAACTTGTGAATGGATTTAGTAGACAGAAACTGAAAGAGAACCGTCGTATATGCAAACATACACACACACACACGCACGCATGCACACACACACACACACACACACACACACACACACATATATATATATATATATTATATACATATATACACACATATGTACGTTTCATTTTTACATGCACATATATACACACACACACACATACATATATGTATATATAGATGTTTGTAAGTATGTATGCATGTGCTTGTGTGTCTGTGTTTGTCTCTCCACCGTCTCTTGACAACCGACGTGGGTGTGTTGAAGCGCCCGTAACTTAGTGGCTCAGCACAAGAGGCCGATAGGATAAGTAGTAAGCTTACAAAGAATAAATCTTTAGCTCGATATTTTCGACTAAAAGTGGTGCTCCAGCACGGCCGAAATCAAATAACTGAAAGAATAATAGGATGGAATGTAATGTCCGTATACAGAGAGATAGAGAGAGTGATGCCTACATACTGTCACACACACACGCAAACACACCTACACTACGCACCCACATCTCCCACAGGCATATAGACATTAGAAATATTCTGCACAGTAAATTACGAAACTGTACAGATTACCATAGGATAAATATTAAAATATGAAATTTTGAATACATAGTTATCTAAAATATATCCATTGGAGATCTATTATTACTTTCTTTATAAAATCAGTTCTACCTCCATGTATGCTATGAATTTTTAATAATAAAAAAAAACTAAATTTCTCTCCCGTTTGCTAAACTAGCCATTGTGGCCTGGTAAATAATCATAATAAAATATATTGAGAATCTCGGCCATTGACCAAATCAACTTATTAACACACAGTACATAACACAGTAATCTACATCTAGAAGCAGTAAACAAGACACAATACCATAATTGACAATGGTATTGCAGAATGCTTAGAACTAGCGATTCTTAGAAATAGCTAAAGAACTAAATAGCTAAATAACTGATTATGTGTTTATGCGAGCCAATATTAGCCAGACAGTGGGTGTAATGATCAAATATAGATATATCTAATTAGCTAATTCTCTATCATTGTATACCCACTCCTGCATATACAGCCATCTGCCTCTTACATCAAAGGTTTCTAAATTATAGACAGTTTTCACTATCATATATTGATTTAATTTCATATACGTTTGCTATTTAGCTTCATATATATTCACTACTAAATAAGACATTGTGTTTCGATGGTCAAAATTACCTGATTACTAGTCTCGATGCAACTTGTTCAACATCAATATAGTCGTATAAATATATTAGGCCGTCTCTTTTTCTCATTGACTCTATGACAAGCTTTGGGTGTGGGTGTATAAATGAACGTGAACACGCACACACGCATATATATTGGTAAATACACAAAAGTGCATATTATTTGGCGTGCTATTTATGCGTATGTGTATATCGCTGTTTTGCTTTAAATACGTTTTTTACTGTAGTATAATCGTATCTTAATGAACCACGATGCTTCTAAGCCAAATCCTGGTGTTCCTACTAAACACGTTTACAATCTAAATTTGATATGAATAAAAAGAACTAAATCTTTATAATTCCAATGTCTGATTTAAATTAAAACTTTTTTTTTTTTTTAAATCTGCAGTGTATTCTAAAAATTAAGCTTATTTATAGGAAATCAGCGAATATATACAAATACCAACACTACGTTTGTATACGCGTAAAGGCAATAACAACAACACCAGCACGATAAAGAAGAAGAAGAAGAAGAAGAAGAAGAAGAAGAAGAAGAAGAAGAAGAAGAAGAAGAAGATGAAGAAGAAGAAGAAGAAGAAGAAGAAGGAGGAGGAGGAGGAGGAGGAGGAGGAGGAGGAGGAGGAGGTGGAGGAGGAGGAGGTGGAGGAGCAGGAGAAGGAGGAGGAGGAGGAGGAGAAGAAGAAGAAGAAGAAGAAGAAGAAGAAGAAGAAGAAGAAGAAGAAGAAGAAGAAGAAGAAGAAGAAGAAGAAGAAGAAGAAGAAGAAGAAGAAGAGCAACCTTTCCTCTTGATTATAATTAATGAAAATCACATATTGATGTTAGAGAGGGGGAGCGCTAAGCAGTGATAATTAAAATTGCAATGCTATTATCAGCCCGAATACTATTGGGTCACGTTCGAACAGGTGAACAAGCTTCTCACTGCCTACTCTTACGGAGAAAATATCCCGTTTGTTGACAAAAGGTGTCTATACACTTATATCAGCATACTTTTTCTGATTTAAAAAAGTCTCATCTCCTTTCTGTTTTGGGACTCCATCAGACATGATGCAACATACCTTTGCTGATCTCGAGGAAGTCTCATGTCCTTTATCTTTTGAGATTATCGCCTTCGAGTACTTCCTGCACTCTTCCTTGCTTTATAGGTGTTTTTGGAGGGATTATGTTGTTTCTTTGGTGGCATATTCCCACAAAACTTGATACGAGATATTATGAAACAGAAACAAATATACATCTCTATTATTGTGAGCAGTTGCATGCATGTAGTATGTTGATATGTGTGTATTCTGTGTAAATTTACCGAATGTAAGCAAAGTGTAAATACCTTGCAACTTTGCAAGAGCTGCGGTAATTATTAACGGTAGATTTGTATTTCTATATACCTTGGACCAGCCGGTTAATTGTTTTTTGTTAAGAGTTTCACCTCCAGCCATTCTATGTGGAGATGTCTGTTTGCGTTTAACAACGTAAGTAACGTTTGTTTAGCAACGTAAGTATGTGCGAAAATACGCACACACTCACAGACACATACACACTCATATACAAAAGGTGATGATACAGACACACACTTAAGCAAACAGTCACTGTCATAGAGTAAGAGAGACACATACAAATATATATTCACACATGTCAGAGGTCACATGTGCATAGGTATTTTTAGGTGTATATTTAATAATGTACCTAACGCCGAAACACACACAGAAACAGCGATATATACATACTCATACACTCACACGCACAAATACACCCGCACACACACACTCACAGACATATGCACACTCATATAGGTGACATCATAGTGTAAAATATCATTTCTTATCTCGTACGTATCGAACGTGCAAACACACTCACAAACATATATACAGATATAAAATATATTGTTCTATAGTTGACTATAGAATGATTATGTGTATGAAAAGTTATGTTGTCTTAATCGAAATGAAAAAAAAAATGACATGCTGATATTCGTGGGTGTAATACTATATAGTAAGAAAGACACACACAGGCATACATTCACGCATATCAATCGTCACATAGTATATGTATGTGTAGATGTATATACTCATTGTTTAAAGTACCTAATGATGAAACAGTTACACACTCAGACACATAGACACTCATATATCCACACACACACATGGACACGCATATAGAAAATGTGACGCTGTCGTCAAACGCTGAACCACACACACATGCACACTCATACATTCACACATTCACTGAGAGACACATACACACACATATAAAAATGTGACGATGTCTTCATCGTCGTTGTATAAAATGTCCTGTACTATATTTGACTATAGAAAGAGTATCTCTATAAAGTTTTATATTGCTATAATGGAATTTAAAAGAATTATATGTTGACACTGGTGGGGTGTGATACCATTGCATTGTAAGACTTGATTTGCTTTGGTGGAGCTGTTTGAGAATACATTGGACCAGACAAACAGACAGAGAGGCAAATAATTTTATATATATAGATTAAGTACATATATTAAATGTTTTTTTAAGTGTTAATATGGAAATGTAAATAACTTGCAACCTTGCAAATTTTCGATAGTTATTAACTGGTAATTGAACTCTAAACGTGTGAAGTAAGATGACTTTAGTGGTATCACTTTAGAATTAACATTGAAAGAATAAAAGTGTAACAATATTATGTCTTATTATAATATAGATAATAGTTTTCACTTTTGACACGAAATAGCAAACAAATTTTAAAAATTCCACTGGGCCCGCATTAGGCATGAAGCTGAAGATATTTTTAGCTAATGTTACTCAATAGACTCTAAATAATGTATGTGTAAACTTGAAACGAAATCAGTTGGATAATACTTGAGTTTTCACATATGCAGACAGACACACATTTTCAGTCTTATATATATATATATATATATATATATATATATATATATATATATATATATATATATATATAAATAGATTTAGTTTTAACTGAATTAGAAAGTTTGTTGCTGCGGTTACTATTTTCCTATTTTGCGGCCTCTGTCATTCAAGTTTATATGTCTCTGAAAGGTTTTGTACATCTTGAACGGCATTTTCCATTCCTTCCTATGTCATGTACTTTAATATAATGTCTAATTTTTAAGTGACTTAACTGATATCTGTATCAGTAATGTTTAGAATTATGCTCCTTATTAGAAGTTTTATTTCCAACAACTCTAAATACAAGAATTTCGTTCGTAGCTCGTAGATGGAATCACCATTCTCATCCTGAATTATTAATATACACTCAATTCTCACATGGCATCTTCCATCCACACATACACACACACACACACACACACACACACCCACACACACACACACACACACACACACACACACACACACACATATATAAATATATATGTATGTCCACCTTACAAATTGATGTGATAGTGCAATACAACGATGAAACATATTCTCGGAACCCCTGAGGTTATTTTCTTGTAATAAGATTTAATTCTTGTTTCAGACACAGTTCAGACGGTCATTTTATTTGAAAGGAAACACACGTAAAACACAATTTGCCTCACTGTGATCTCTGTTCACATATCTCAATGACCCGAACTGTGCATGGTATATGTTTTCCACATCCCTTTCCTCAGGAGTTCAGATTTACCCTATGTTTATATGTGTATCTAAACTATAAGAAGTAAACCATCAGTCATTTACTTCATAAAAAGAAAAAAAAGTGAGATACAAATGGACAGATTGCGTAAGGACTATGGCGGAAAAAATATGACATAGTAGCATAACAACAAAGCAAATAACAATAACAATGTAAATAAAGTTAAATACATCTTCAATAAAGAGATTTATGTGAGATATATTTTTATAATGGCTAGTTACTATATGTATAAACTCACTACATTAAGATAATGGAACTTATATACATTATCTGACATAAATTCCTTTTGATATTCCTGTGTAGTCCATTCATTTCTAGCTATATTAGGTTATTTATGTCTAAGAGCTAAAGGTTCTATCAGGTAGCTTGCAAGGATAAAAAGGTGAACGTTGCTTTAAAATTAAAGCTTTCATTGGTCCATCTTGATGTAGTCTCTGAAATACTTCACCATTATGTGAGTTTTATTTACTTAAGTTTTCGGGAATACATGAAATAGATATTGTAATAAACATTATATATCATAGGAATTGTAATTAGAACGCTATGGGAAATACTATTAAGAATAATACAAAATCTAATGATAACACTGGTTATAAATTTTGGAACAATGCCAGGAATCTCGGGAAAGTAGGATTTTCGATTACATCGACTCTAGTATAAAACTGGTACTTATTTATTGACTTTGAAAGGATAAAAAGCAAAGCCGATATATGTTGTGTTTAATCTCAGAACGTAAAGTCGGAAGAAAACCCGCTAACCGTTTTGCCTGACGTAGAAACAATTCTGTTAGTTCGTAATATTTTTTTTTATTTTTCTACTATCTATTATGTATCATCTTTTATATCCTTTAATGTGGTAGTATGCTAGATTGATGTTAACCACACATGTCTTTGTAATTTTCTTTGTGAGTTAACTCGTCCTTCGATATTATCCGCCATGTCTTGGGCCCTTGTGGCTAAAAACAGGAATTATTATTATACTATCCCTATGCTTAGTACTACAAGTTCTACGGCACCATCACCGCCACCTCTTCGTCTTCTTCTTCCTCCTCCTCCTCCTCCTCCTACCACCCCACCCCCACCCCACCACCCCACTACTACTACTACTACTACTACTACTACTACTACTACTACTACTGTATAAATTCTTTGCCGCGTCTACTTTCTGCCGCCTATGTAATTCTAAATAGCATCTAGATTATATATTATTTCAATCAGCGCACGTGATTAATGTAATTCGATTCTACATTACATCTTAATTTTTTTTCTTATACCTATATTTAATTTGTAAGCATTTGGAACCGAATTATCCGGCGTAACTTCGTATGTTCATATGTAACCTGCGCTAATTGAACCCAGACATACCAGGATGCATTATTAATAATTGATATCTAATCCAGCATCATATATAATATAAGCAAAACTGCGATAATCATCATCACCACAAACACCAATACCATAGTGCCACCACCACCACCACCACCATCAAAACTTCTATCATCATCATCATCATCATCATCATCATCATCTCTAATCTCATCGCCTTCACCATTCTAACAATGTGGGTCACCGATGATATTGTGAACAACATCATTGAAAATAGTGTAACAATATTCATTTTCATCATCATTGAAGCAGTACTCTCTTCATCCTTTACTTTATAACCACCGTTGTTCTCGATTCTACATCTAATCCTTGCCCCCGTCGTCGTCGTCGATGTCGTTATCATCATCATCATCATCATCATCATCATCATCATCATCATCATCATCGTCACTTTTATCACATCCTTATTACATGCATCCCTATCAAATCCATCGTTAAAATAATCACCACCATAATTAAGATCATCTTAATTATAATCATCGCAACCTTCATTAGCTATAACCAGACGAATTGATATTGTAATAGAGAAGAAGAAATAATTTTCCCTCAATTTAAACCATAATGATGGTTTCAATTTCCGTTCGATGAGATTAACATACCTTTAACTGTTAATGTCTTTGAAAATCACCTGAATTTTTGTAACACGTTACATTCCCTTCCAATTTTTTGATATTTCTACTTCATTACCATCCAATAATAAAAGAGAAGCAAATTTTTCAAACACAAACAATTAAGTGTATTGAAATATAAATTCTATTTAAAATTAAGAAAATGTTTAATATTGATATTGAGAAATAGAGGTTTTGTTAGTGGTATGATCCAATTACAACCGTAGTTCACCCGTACCAAAGAGGTTAGACTCGGAACGATGACACGATTTCGGTAACAGGTCGAAAACAAATGTAAAACAGTGGTATAGTGCCGTCTCGTAAATAATTGCAGTTTCATTATAAACACAGAGCTAATTATATTCCATTCAGATACAGAAGACCTTAATAAAATAGATAATATTCCAAGTATTATTTAAACATTGACTTTAGAACTGTTTCTGCAATAATTTTAAAGAGAATGGAGAAATGAGTAGAGATTTGGAGACAAAATAAATGATATGTAGAGATAAAACGATATTTTATTCCACTGTCATCGCTGTTGACAATCCTCTCATCATTGGGTTTGACTTTCACCTTATGTATCTCCCTTAAAGGAGCGTGACGCCATTGATTTCGGTAAGGCATTAATCTGAAAAGTCCACGTATGATAAAAACTGCTCTGAGATCAATATTGGTGTCATACACATATACCATATTTTGTGAGACTATGCACTCAGTAATACGTTTTATTGAGAGATGGTGTGAGAAAGGTTGAGGTCATTCTTGGATGAATGCGTTGAAAATTCTCATAGCTTGGTGCAGAATATACTCAGCCTTGAGAATATGGACAACGTTCAGAAATATCTAGACGTGTAGTTTCACCGAGGTTATACCTCTGATTAAAGAGAAGTTCTACTGAGGCGAGACTGCTATTACCGTAGCATTTCCAAGACAATGAATTCATTCTGCAGGTACATTTCCAATATCCGTTAATTCCAGATGATAATATTTGGTAGAGGCCATTTTTCTGCTGCTTAATGATAGGAGTTACCTATCCGATTAGATTGAACGCAATGAAAAAGCTGCCACATTTCCCTTCACCGAAACTATCGCTAAGTATTTAAGAGGAAAACTCTGAAAGGCAGATGAGAGCTTGAAGAGAATATCTATTATCGTTAAATGTGTAGGAATATAATTGTTAGAGTTGAGTTTAACCCAAATGAATGCGTCTGTATCTCGGGCATTGATTGCTGCATAGCGTCAGGGTAAAGATGAATCTTAAAAATAGTTTGATTAGCCCTACGTTCCAGATTTACTGTAAATGTATATTAAACATTA
This sequence comes from Octopus bimaculoides, assembly GCF_046866305.1. Taxonomy (NCBI): domain Eukaryota; kingdom Metazoa; phylum Mollusca; class Cephalopoda; order Octopoda; family Octopodidae; genus Octopus; species Octopus bimaculoides. The sequence continues at coordinate 39,541,859 of NC_142930.1, read as the reverse complement.
TATTGCATGCATACTTCCAGGCTCTGTTAACATTTTATCGTTCAGTTTCAAGGAAAACATTCACAGCTTTTGTAACCTGTCAACAGTATATCCCGTCAAGATTTATCCCTGTGGCAAATCAAAACAATCATTATTTGTATTGTTAATATCTATTTATATCACAGCATGGTTATGTGAAATTACTTGCCAATGTGTGTTCTTGGGAAAGCTTTTCAGAGCGTTTGCATGTCCTCCTTAATGTCAGTTTTGATGGTTTATCTTCGGAATTCAAACGAATGTTATCGTATTGACAATTGTTATAATATTCGCTTTCGATGCCAGGTAACTATCAATATAATCTTGCTGCATCTACTACTGAATCATCTGCATTTTCGATCAATTATAGTCTTATTGAAATATTTTATGTAAAAGAGTAGAAAAGTAACTTATATGACTTTTTCACGTTATATATATAATTAGTAACCTTGTTACAAATGTAAACGGGTATTGCAGTAATAATCGAAAGGTGTTTGATATATAATGATTGCGAGTTTAGCCATGAGTTAAGGGAATAAAGTCTATTTTGTGAAGTTCAATACGTGTTCTTGACTATATGTCACAATGCCACAAAATCTGGGTTTATGTAGCTCATTTTGAGCCTTTTACCCTACCGATATTCTTTCACCACATGACTGAAATGTGTAATATACATCGTCCCTAAAATAACTAACGGGGAATGAGAGAAATACAATGACGTCACTTTTATGTTTGCTAGATAACATTTTGTAGCATACTACGATTGACCAATATTTCCTCTTCGCTGAATACACAGGCAGGATATGGTCGTTGAACTTGTGGTATATATATAATTATAAAGGTAATCTTTAATCCAGAACTACACAGAGTAGATTCTATCCGTCATGTGATGTTCACAGTTACCAAGTATTCAAATAAAAGCTTCAATGTTTTCAAATAAAGTGCATTCACTATTACCATGGTTATCGTATGCTAATTATAACGGAATTTCAGTACTTTGCTTTCATCTTTGTCATATTCTAAAATCCCATCATTCAATGGGATTATTTTGTGAAAAGTGATTCTCTCTTGTCTTCATAATGAAAGTGACCCCTTTACATATAGCACTCTTTATTCCACTACGGTTGCTACAAAACATTCTAAAGATGTGGATTGACCACTTATAAGAAAATACAGTTATCTTTTTTTTTAATTCTGTATTATCTTACAATGAGGTTTAAGGGCGCATACATTTCTTTCTGATTTGTAGTTCATCTTCATTTTTCTATGTGAAATCGAGATAGATATTAACGCGATAAAATTCGCAAACAGGAGAAAGTGTCCTCCATGCTACCTCGTTTACCAGTACTACATCCTTGTAATCTCATATTCATTGGTAATGACTTTCCCCACTATGTTCAGTCAAATAAGTGATGCCACAATCCATGAATGGTGTACCGTGTCACAAGTTTCTACTGAACTCTTTGCACGTTCCCGACTTGTGTCGGCTGCTTTGACGTTTCAGAATGTGGAATAGTGTTTGTGCATTCGATCCATTTGGCTTTGGTTACATGTTATTTGTATTTCCTGTCTCTTTCCGTGGAGTATAGGCATATGAGTTGCATCAGTCTGAAACATATTGTTTCTGTTTCGTATATGTTAAATGAGTAATGTGTTTTCTATGTTGTGAGTATGTAGATTATAACTTGTTTAAGATGTTATATATATTGACTGTCACTTGTTTAAAATATAAATTATCTATGCCTAATGACGTATTTGCTGTCAAGTATGTAACATTTAACTTTATGCTATTTTACCGGGAAGCGTTTGTTTAGAATGCATGTTGTACCAATGGTTCCCGACATTCAGCAATTGGGTTCAGTTATTTAACATGTATTATGTTTGATAATTGGCTATTGTTGAACCTTTGCCTATCGAATGATGTCGTTTATATTATCTAACTTGGTTGATTGTGCAGATAATGTGTGCTATTTGTGTTATTGAAGATTAATACAACTCATTTTCACTTCAATAGATCTAAAATTAATAGCAATCGCAATATGAGTATGTAAATTTTCATTTGCTCTGGAGATTACATTATATAATATATCCTTCCATGTTTTTAAGATGTCAAACTCAGATGTAAAGAAAGACTGCTATTTTTCAAAGGCGACCATTGTGTGGATTCTCACTAGTTGTATGATGGTTAAGAGTGCATTAAGGTCTCAATGCAATCGATATAAGTATTACTGAAGATCCCAAGCAAAAAATAAGAAAACATAAAAATAAATAAAATGAAACCCGCTTCTAATCAAATCTAAAAAATAAAAGGTAATATTTGAACTTCACACAATCAGAACACAAAGACACACAAAAAAAAAAAAAAATTAATATTAACGATAATAGCAGGAAGAAAACAATAAGAGCAATATCTACAGAAACAGTATCCAGTAAAGCAACAAAACTAGAATACACACCTAACGACAAGAACAAAAATGTTGCTATCATAAAACGAAAGCGAACCAACACGAACAAGAACGTAAACATTAAAAGTAGAGAAAAATATTATGTACATAGACACGCCACCAAAGAGACAAAACAAAGGACAAAAAAAAAGTGATGCGTAAAAGCAGGAATTAGTTAATAAAGAGTGACTTATAGATTACCTCAAAATGTTGTGGTGTAATATTGGTAGTTTCCAATTTATTGAAACATTTTCCTGTTTATTACAGATGTTAAACAGTCTCCACAGCTAAATTAACTCAGTTCTGTGTAGTCAGCCGACAAGAGTCCATATAACGTCGCTACGTGATATGATTTTATTCACATCGTCAATACCATACTGATACTATACTTCATAAGATCGATATCTTTATAGTCATTGGACACAGTAGTTTATATAATACCATAACTAGCAACATAATCCAATATACGACGCCATGTAAATATTTGGTGAAAAATTACAAAATTGAAACTGTGGTTTTTGAAACCTGCTTTGTTATAAATCAATTCATTATAACACTATGCACGTCATCATCATCATCGGCATTATCATCATCAAAACATCTCTCGTCGTCATTGTCTTTTTCGTTGTCATCATCATCATCCTCCTCCTCATCATCGTCATCATCATCATCATCATATAAACATAATCAGTATCTTCATCGCCCGTAGCAGTAGTATTAGCACGTTCATCCTCATGTTTTATAGGTGAGTATCAACAAAATTTATTTCATCCACATACTTAACATAATCATTTTTGTCATCATGATTATAAATATATTCTATTTTTTAATCATAATCAGGAGTTGGTAGATTCTATCACATCGCGTAGCATCTGACAATATATGATATTTCTCATTATCTCACGATACAACAGTCAGTCTGAGTAGAATTATGAACATAGGGAAAGATAAAACAAATAATAATAGGACCATTCATAAAGGCAAGTGATATATATGGATATATATATATATATATATATATATATATATATATATATATATATATATGTGTGTGTGTGTGTGTGTGTGTGTGTGTGTGTGTGTGTGTGTATGTACGTAACTGTGCGCTTATACGTTTGTGCATGTGTACAGTTGTATAGACGTGATTGTGTGAGTAACAGTTTGCTTCCAAACCACACATCTCCGGGTTCAGCTGCATCATGTAGCACATTGCACAGGTGTCTTAAACTGTAGTCTCGGTTGGTCAGAGCTCTGTGAGACGGCCTGATAGACGGAAGCTAAATGATGCCGCTTGGATACATACATACGTACAAACGCACGGGCTCACACACACACTGTCGCATAAGTACACACAAACACATATATCTGTTTGTGTGTTTTTATTTTTGGGATTCTACCATACCGTTCCACGAATGCTTGAACACCGTTGATAATATGTATATGTTTCCATCCCTAAACGGTACGACAAAAGTGATTTATAGAATAAGAACCACTCTTTACTAGTAAAGTCATATCGTCTTTCTTCCGACAAAATGTCTTCAGAGTGGTGCTCTAGAATGGCTTGATTCTAATGATTCTAAGACGCCAAAGAAGGGCTATATATCAGAAAATAAGATATTAAAAGATGGTTAAGAGAGGGATGTTTATCCCGTTTCAACAGTGCGAAGTTTGGTTGAGTTATATGCGTTTTACTCTGTGTATTTTGTGAGCGGGAGGGGACGTGATAAAAAGAAAGGAATGTATGGTAATTATACGGGTGTGGAGTTGTGTGTCGTAATATTACACTTATTTTCCTAACCATCCTTAACATCTGTAGACTGAATAGTCAAATAAGTCTAATGCCACGACACACAACTCTATACCCATACAATTACCATACATTTTGAGAGATATATTCACCAAAATTACATAAGAATACCTTGGAATATTGAAGAGTAAATTTTTTCAATAAAATCAACATTGGCTTCAACCGCGGCCATTGCAGATTTTCGGTGCAGTGGATATATGATTTTTTAAAGTGGACGACAAACATTAAGGCAAGGCAAGCATCTCAAGCCGCATACAATATTATTATTGGTAAAAAGAATCTTGGAAAAAAGGTCTTACAGATGTCTCTCGCATATCTCTGAGTATGGTATATTCCGTCACCAGAGACAAATAGGGGGAAAATAGGAAAAATGAGAATGGCATCCATTAAGAAGATGACGACATAGAGGAAGGGAGTAAAAGAATAAGGAGTTGGAAAGAAAAGAAAAATAGATGCATAACACTTCATAGTTCAAATTTCCAAATCTATAGAAACAAGAACAAGAGTCCTTAGATGGAATTCTGCGTGAATAATATTGTATACGACTTGAGATGTTTGTCTTCCCTTAATGTTTCTCGTCCTCTTTAACAGTTATATATATTTATATGCAGTCCACCTGCGCCCTGTATACAACACTTTCTTTAATTTTATCACACTCACGCACACACACCCACACACGGATTTGGGAACAGATTTGTTCTTACGACTGAGTGAATATGCTGCGTGATCCTAGCGTTCTCCCTTTCTTTTTCCCATCTTTTTCATATGTTTAACGAATTTTTTTCTAGGTCATTTTGTATCGTTGCTTGGTACGATAATGTTCATTAACGCATCTATTTCATTGAAATAGTTTGGTAAACAGTGTCCACAGCTAAATTAATTGTGTTGTCAGACGATTCGTCTCCGTATAAATTGATATTGTTTTATTCATTACATCAAAACATACTTGTCATATGTTATAACATCCATACATTTATCGTAATTGCTCTCGTGTATCTATTACACATAGTATTCAATATAATCCAAATACGGCAAAAAGAAACAAAAGAAGAAAAAAAAAACAGAATTGTTATCTTGCGAAGTCTATGTATTCTTCTTCTGTTTTCTTTTTTTTTATCTCGCATCATCGTACATTTTTTTCGCATGGTGAAGATAATGACGATGATGATGATGATGGTGACGACGACGACGACGATGATTATGATGATGATGACGATGATGATGACGACGAGGATGATGATGATGATGATGATGATGATGACGATGATGATGACGACGACAATGATTATGAAGATGATAATGATGATCACGTGGTCACCTTTCTCATTTTCATTGTCATCACCATCACCGCCATTAAAGACAGCAATTCCGCTCATCATGTTCATCGTCGTTTAATCATTGTCAAAACAATTTTTTCTCCATAATCTTCATCCACCACACTCAACCTTCTCCCGTTTATATGACGTCACCGTCCTCCTCTACCTCCTCCCCTCCACCTCCTTCTCCTCCTACTGCACCTCTTCCTCATCATCATTATCATGGTTACTACCATTAACATAATTTGCTGCAGGCACTGCACAAGTTAATGAATATAAATGTATTTATATAAATAACTAAATATATTCAACACTTCGCTTCTGATATACATTAGTTTTACTAGACATCAACTACTAGAGACAAACATTTTATCTTAAGAAATTAGACAATTTTTTCACATATTCTCTGTGATTTTCTATATTCTCTTTTTGTTTTAGCTACTACCTCTGTAAATATTTTTGTTATTGATTTGTAATATCATGAATATTTACTTCTTGCCCAAGATTCTAATAGAAAATAAATGAAATCCATTAGATTTTAAATGGAATTATGATTAGTGTTTTCAGTCAAGCATTCATGCGAATGAAATATAAATGAATTTATCGTCAGAGATTATAGTCAACCAATGACTGGCTTTTCTCTTATTTTAATGCCATGTTTGAAAATATGTTATTTCATATTCTATATTCAATATTTTGCTACAGAGCAGATTTTCTGACGGTCTGTAAGAAGGTATTAAAGTATGTTTGTTTAAATCTATAATACAATCTTAGATAGGGATGCTAAATAAAGCGTTGAAAAGGAAGAAGTAGAGAAATCGATTCTGCGAAACTAATGTCTGTAAGTGTGTCAGAAGAACTACGTTTTGAAGTGAATATATTTTTGACGATTACACTGAAATGAAAAATAGGTTACTTTATGAGATGCTTTTTCTAACAATATATCAAAACACTTTAAAATATGCATTTACTATATATACAAACACAAATATAATCAGATGCACATACACACACAAATACATACACGCGTGCACACACACTTATTTGTATTCATCTATGCACATATATCCATCTGTCCGTCTGTCCAAATATCTACACTCCTATAGAAGTATAGTTTTATATATATATATATATATATATATATATATATATATATATATATATATATACATATACCGACACATATATATACAAAAGTATATCCTGTATATATATATACATACATATATACATACATACATACATACATACATACATATACATACACACACACACACACACACACACACACACACACACACACACACACACACACATATATATATATATATATATATATATATATATATATATATATGCGTGTGTAATATACACATGTATATACATATATTTAAGTTAAGTAAGCATATAAATGCATACACAAACACGTGTATAAAACGATAGAGATAGTACATAATTATGTTTGATACACCGATGTGTAAATGATTACGTGAATACCACAGTACAAACCCTTGCCCTTCTCACTAGCTTTATCGGCGGCTACTTCGATTCTTTCCACTCAGTGTTTGCCTTCTTATGCGCAATTTCCTCATCCTCTATCTATGATGTCTTTGTTATTATTATTTCATGAAACCCCTGGATTATTCATTTAAATGATACCGGACCAACTCGTCTTTCCATTTCCTCGCCCGTAACATTTTCGTCTCTCAGTTTTCAGTTCAATGCCTCACAAACAGCGACAGATGCCCCTCCTTCTTAGTTACAAATGCTACATTGGCTGTCGACTTACTGCCCAATAAGTCTTTTTCTCTATATAGTAATTCAGCGAATAACAAAACACTAACTCTAAACTTTACACCATTACACTTCGCAGTCTAAATACAGTAAATCTACGCACTTATATCTTCACAAAACCTATCCGTACTATCGCAATATTTCGCTACTATCAAAAGTAGAACGAAGCCTAAGCGAGATGTAATATCTTACATCTGTTAAGGTTTCGTAACAAAGAATTTATTGTTTTTTGTACAGGTCATATGACACCCCCAATGTAAAAACAATACATGCAGTACCCTATATAGGGTGGGAAGCAAAATTGCATTAAAAGTTACACAAATGTTTCAGAACAACCACTAAACAAAATGATATGCTGAACAAGAAATACATTGTCAGCTAATAATAAAGTGTTTTTTTTGTAGGAATATGGGAGGATATGACTGCACAGGGAGGCAAACGCCAAAGTGTATGTCATTTGGTCCTTGCAAAAGTCGATCTGAAGAGGATCCCAAGCATCGTTGGAGTATCCTTACACACAGTTTATAGCGTCATGAAGACAATGCCCAACGGAAATAAGGAGGTGTGGCCAACAAGAACCGAAATCAAGACTTCATCAACACCCACATCTGATAAATTCAGGCCCGTACCTCTGCTCAACGTAGAGCTTAAGATTTTGGCCAACAGTGTTAGCGATGAAACTGGCGCTTGTTGATGATCATTTAGTTGGGGAGGCGAAAACCTGCACAATTCCAACCAGGTTTATTTATGACAACCTGTACCTAATTGAATAAATCATGGAAAGGGTAAGGTGAAAGCCCGGCTTCAGAGGGGTGGGGTGGGGGGTTAACCAATTAAGATCAGTCGAAAGCATTCTATAGGGTGGAACATCGGAATCTGGAGGGTGTCCTCAAACGACTCGTTTTGTCCTCGTCTTCAGAGTTTGGATCACTTGGTGGTCAAACTTAGCCTTGTTCTTGGAAGCTTTCAGATCTCTACATCGGTTGGTGAACGGAGCCATCTCTCCTCCATTCTGTGCACATTGACTCTTGAGCCTTTATTGCGGAAGCTGAAGCTGCTGCATGAAATTCCGCTCAAACCGGGGCGCAGAATGGCTGTGTCGACTTGTGTGGAAGACATCACTGTGATGATGTTAAACATCTCAGAAATCGAGGTGGTCACCACCTCATTGGAGGAATAAGAACATTTCACGGGAGCAAAACTTAACCCAGAAAAGTCGGTGGGCTTTCAACTCGGAACTTGGGGACGCACGTCCATGCCGTCCAATAGTGTTCTTGGGCGCTGGATGGACGAACCGATAAAGTTTCTTGGCGTTTGGTTCGGATCAGACGGCCAAGTTGATAAGAATTTAGATGATGTGACAAGCATGGTAGTCTGTCTCTCTCATAAATGGGTTGCAAGGAAGCTGTCACTGAAAGTTTGGACGGATTTGGCGATGCGTACGTTGCTCCTATCATCCACTACCGTTTCACCGTCATGTCATCCACTGTTCGCGTCTCCCCAAGCAGGAATGCCTCCTCTCCAAATTCTTGCGGAAGTGACAGGTTCCATTGGTGAGGCCGTCCATCCTCTGCCAATATACTGTACGTTGAATGCTGAGCATGCCGTAATGTGCAGACTTGCGCTGATTCTGCGGCATCCCCAGATATTTTGCCTAAACAGTGAAGAATTCTGGTTGACGTTTGTGAAACAGGTCTTTCTCCAGTTCGTCTCCTTTGCTGCCCTGCACTCATAGCTCAAGAAGAGACCGATACAGGGTGATTGGCATCTAGAATGTTGTCAGGCACTCACAGCCCACCACCAGACGGGTAATCTGATGAGTGGAACTTCCACTCTCGTGTTCTATAGAGGTTTAGTGTAGGGTAAGAGGAATGACGCACTCAGAGAGACGCCAGGCATCGATGAAGTCGAAATGACTAGTATGTTCAAGAGGACATTTAACCCGTGCTTATGACCACATTCCTTCATCATCATCATCATCATCATCATCAGCAGCAGCTTGACCTCCTGAGAGCAGATCTTATATCTTCTACCCTGACCCCCTCCCACTTTTGCTCCTCTAAGGAGTCTAGGTCTGTAGCTATTCTATCAATCCAAGGGGCCTTTTCATTGTGTGTTTTATCTTCTGCCCAGATTTTATTCCAAAATTCTTGCACTTCTTCTTTTGATGGGACATACTTTATTGTTACTGGTGTTTTCCCTATCTTCCTGTAGAAATTTTTGGGGTTATTTTTGAACATGTTATTATCTCGGAAGAATTTAACACGCTTTTCATACCTTGCTATGCGGGCAGCTTTAGCACATACCTTTTGCTTGATGGTTTCTATGGTGGCATCAATGTCAACTATGGTTTTCATGTTATATTTTTTCTTTAGTTTTTGGGTCTTTGTAGGTTTGATACTCTTATCAAATTTAAGGTTTTTCAAACATTCTATGTCAGATCTAAGCAGCTTAATTTGGTGTTGAATGCGTTCTTGCCAAGAAGGCTTTTTGTGGGAGTGTTGTCTTTTTCTAATCTTTTCACCACATAGAATCGTTGAGATTCTTGCGGATGCATAGTACAGGTGGTTGAGATCTGTAATATCAACATCATTAGCTGAAATTATATCCTTAAGTGCAAGGCGGATTTTACCAATTATTTTCAGGTTTTGGTTAGAATTGCGAATTTTGGGGAGAGTGTCGCGTTCATTCATACTAGTTTCTTTAATTTTCAGCCATTCAATCATGATTTGATTTTTTAGATCATGTAGTTCTGTTGCGTCGATTTCTGTATGACTTCCTTCATCTATTTGATTTTCACCTGCCTTAGTGTTTATGGTTGGTTCAGAGAGTATTTTATTTTGCCTATCAGTTACCTTAACTCTTTCAATTATTACTGTATTTTCATCAGCCTTGGGCTGGTTTATAATTATTTCCTCTGTAGTATCTTCTTTAGCTGCAGTTTCATTCTTTTTATCCTTTACTGCTTGCTTAATTTGGTCAATCTCTACTTCAGTTAGTAATTTTTTTTTTATAATGTTTCTTCTGACGTTGGCAAGTTTATTACTGTCTATGTAGGGTCTTACTGCAAGGTGTTTCTGTCTCCAGTTTAAGTAGGTTTGTACAGTATTAGATTTATCTGTAGGGAAATATATGGCACGGTAGAAGGCTCTAAGAACTTCTTTATTATCTTCCCTAGACCATTTTTCATTCTTTTTCTTTTGGTTATTTGATGACGAGCATGGATGGCCATCTGTTGGAATATTCCGGTTGTGGGGTACTTCCAGCTCCTGTGTGTCGGGAAGATTTGAACCAGTAGCAGATTTCTCGTCTCGGATCTGGTTCATTATCCGAGTAAGTGGTCCTTTATAATCCGGTCTATGACCATTGCGGTTTATATTTTGTTTTATTACCAGTGAGGCATAACAAGCTTCGACGTTGACGCTAGGGGACGGATCTGTCTGTTTAGGGTAAGTTTTTTGAGACAACACCGTCTCCGAGCTCTCGTGACGTAGCTTCTTAAGGCTAGCAGATCTATTTCGAGTGAGTGGCCCTTTGTGATTCGGTCGATAACCACTCTGGTTTGTGATCTGCCTTGTTATCATTGAGGCATGACGAGCTTTGGCGTTGACATTCGGGGACGGATTTGTCTGTTTAGGGTCAGTTTTTTGAGACAACACCGTCACCGAGTTCTCAGCATGTAAACATTGCTCGTAGCGTAGTTTTTTAAGGCTAGCAGATCGGTATTCATCTGTATTTTTTTTGTTGATAGATTTATCTCCAGGCATAGTGTATTTTTGTGTGTGTGTGGCGTTTTAAACTTATGAATGGTTCACTGTCTGTATTTGTTCACAAAATGAAAATAAACAAAGAAGAAAGAAAAAAAGTGTTGGTTTTGCTTCGTTTGTGATATGTGTTTTCGTATCCGTAAGTGTGTCCTGTGATTTTTACGTAGTTCTGTAAACATTAAGATGCATGTGTAGTTCTATGGGTATCAAAACGTATATATCATTGTGTACACGTTCAAGTGTATGCGTAATTATTCAATATATGTACTTACTATTTTGTTCCATTTCTTTTTTTTATATAGTTTGTAAACTTTCCGGTGTTGGTTTTGCGTGTGTGATCGCACGTGTTTCATTGAGACATCGTGCATAGGAGGTCCTGTGCTTTGTATTGCAGTGAAATTTCATTTTTTAAGAATAAAAAATATTCTTAAAAAAATTATCTTCGTTAAAAGACCGCTTCCTTCAAATCTTCCACCGGTTCTTTTGGCTAATTCCATCGATGTTATTGGATTAGATATGTTTTTGTATAGGGAGCCCGGTGTAGCACATCCATGTTGTTATTCAGCCCGGTGCTCTTCTTCAGCCCGGTGCTCTTATTATTATTATTATTATTATTATTATTATTATTATTATTATTATTATTATTATTATTATTATTATTATTACCATTATTATTTTATTTTCTTCGTTAACATTATTTCATCATTATATTTTTAGAATGTTGTTTTTCAGGAAAATGTCGAATGTTTGAAATTTGAACACATGACACTATATACCCTATAAATATTTAAGGAAATCAGTTCAGAATTTATTTCATAATTGTTTTTGCTTGCATCATCGTTTTTAAGTTGTACCCTGCATATATTAACTCCGTAGTCGATGCTAATTGCAACATGAAAATAGGTTTAACTGTGTATCTGCAAAAAGAGATGAAAAGACATTATACTGAATATAGGGGTAATATTAACATATATTCAAAATATTATCTATGAACATTCAAGCTTTTCTGATCATTCAAACTATTTCATACGTCACTTCAAAGTATCTTGCATATATAAAAGCATCTTTATTCATGATATTGTTGCTTTACTGTTTCTGTGCGTTTAGATTTGAATTTATTGCAGAAAAATTTGGGCGACGGAATATCGCTGTGAACCTAGGGTACCTGAACTCACAGTTCGGATTTCAAACCCCGTTTAGGTTTACTATCTTTAATTCTTCGAGAGGTGATAACATAAAGTATTAGTATAGTTAAATTGCAGGATTTATACTTATAGCAGAACGCATTGAAGTAGGGTAACAGCCTGAGACCTGGGAATTTCGGTAAAAATGATTTGTAGTAATAGCTCCAGCTTTTATGCTTTTGTTAGTTTAAAATCCGTTCCTCCAAGATAAACTTAGGTATTTAACCTGCATGTGTAGATAAAATAAAGTACGTATCACATACACGAGTCAAGGTAATCCACTAAGAATATCTACCGAAAATGAGTGGCAGAAATCTTAGTACAGCGGACAAGACTCTTAGTTATACTTTGTCACTTTTTATGTTCTGAGTTAAAATTCTGTGGAATTGGATTTTTGTCCTTCGTTATTTCGGCGCCGGAAAGTACCAATGGAGTCCTGGGATGGATGTGATGCACTATTCTACCCACCAGACTGCTTGTCATGTTTCGAAATTAGACACACTTAATAACAACAACAACAACAACAACAACAACAACAGCGACGACGACGACGACGACGATGATGATGATGATGATGACGATGATGACGACGACGATGATAATAATAATAATGATAATAATTCCAATAACTATTGTTATTATTATTATTATTATTATTATTATTATTATTATTATTATTATTATTATTATTAAAGCCCTGCAGACGATTCTTAATTACAGGCTATACTTTATCAGAAAGCAGGCAACAACAAATTCCCAACAATTCAAGTAGTTCCTTCTCTTGTGACTCAAAGTGACAATACTCTCCTTAGAATGCAAGCTGTACCCAACAATGCTGTCTACTCGATCACCTCATGCCTGACAGCAGCACCTACATTCTGAATACCACCGGTGTTTCAATTACTTTACTCATGCCGCATAACGTTTGTATCTCCTCCCGTAGTGGCTGGTATTTCTCAATGTTTTGTGTTTACTTATATTTCCCCCGCTAATCGCCTGGTATGGCAAGATATATTATCATTACTTCTTTTACATGTTTGGGGGTGATCACGATATCTGGTCGTTTCGCCTATGTGACTTGGTCGCACTGTATATTAAAATCCCTGAGTATTTTGTAATGTTTGTTTTCCATTATTCCCTCTGGTTCGTGTTCATACCATTGTTCGGCTCTCTCGAAATTTGCTTTACCGCACAACAGCCAGTGGACATATCTGGCTATATTGCCGTGTCCCCTGTTACATTCGCATTTACAGAATTCACTAACAACTTGGCTTATATCCTCTCCCTTCTCAGAGCACACCATACACTGTGGTGATTCAGTGATTTATCAATATGATATTTGGAATAGTTTGCTTCGAGAGCTCGTTTATGAACGCTGCACACTAATACCTCAGTGGGCGCATTTACGTCTCCTTTCTACAGCCATTGCCAGGTTCTATTCCAATCAAACTCATGTTTATTCTTCAAAAACTGACTGTGTATGTTCTTGTCCTGCCAAATTTTATTTCTCTGCTCCATCTGTCCTTTCATAAATTATATTGGATCGACAGCTTCGTTCACTTTGAAGGCACCCAGCATTTTCACTGCATCAATCATTTCTTCTTTACTCCCCTTTACATACCGGGCCAGGCTATTCTCCTTTTCCTTTACATAACCTTCATAACACACTAATCCCCGTCCTCCCTACCTTCTCTTTAAATACAATCTTGACACATCACTTTTGGGTTGTAGTTCCATGTTCATTGTCATTAATTTACGTGTTCTCCGACCCATCTCTTGTAATTCCTGCTGCTTCTAAGTTACTTTTTCTGCCCATTTTCTCATCAAAGCAACAGCGCACGTGTTAATGGCTTTAATCGTATAGCGGTCAGCTAACTTCGATTGGAGCACAGGCCGATTCTCTGCAAATACACTTTCCTGTACATTTCTTTCATATTGTGTTCATTCATCTTATCTCTTTCAATGATATCCAGGTGCTTGTATCCTTATAATACCCAAGAATACTCAGGTATTTTTATATCCTTATTATACCCAAGATATTCTTCTTCTTCTTCTTCTTCTTCTTCTTCTTCTTCTTCTTCTTCTTCTTCTTCTTATTATTATTATTATTATTATTATTATTATTATTATTATTATTATTATTATTATTATTATTATTATTGTTATTATTATTATTGCCTTTGCTCAGCTTCTAACGCTGGAGATTATTACTGTGTCAGCTGCTCATTACCAGAGAACTAAGGTAACGCCTCTTATTTTTCGAACACCTTTTTTGTTCCACGTACTTCTCGAGACTTTTGCTCACTGTTCCCAGGGCTCCGACAATTATTGGTAATACTGCTACCTTTTTTTCAACGACCACAACTCCTTAACTTCCCAAGCTAACCTGTCATATCTCTCAATTTTTCTTTCTTCCTGATCGCATAACTTGTTGTCAGCTGTGCATGCTATATCTATGATCCAGCATCGTTTGCTTTCTTTGACAATTAACCTTATGTCTGGTTTCGTATTCTCTATTTCAGGGTCGTACTGAATCATAAAATACCATAGGATCTTTGCATTAGCATTTTCGATGATGCCTTCGGGTTTATGTTCGTACTGCATTTTTGCTGTGTCAAGTCCATACTTGCTGGAAAGTGTCTAAGTGGGAATCCTTGCTATATTGTCATGACGTCTCTCATTACATTCTTTCAGAGCTAGTGGCATACATTGACTGGTAATATGCCATACGGTTTCACCATTTTGTTCACTAAAATCACTTTTAGTCATCCGTAGCCATCTTTTTTGCTCATTCAATTCATTTCTTGGTATTACAGGGTCGTGTAAAAGTAATGAAACCTATAAATGCGCAGCCACTTACATAATTTACTGGCAACATCACATAAACTCTCCGTGGTATGCTTATCATATTATAATGTAATAGATTTATAAGCATCATCGTCATCATCATCATTCTTCTTCTTCTTCTTCTTCTTCTTCTTCTTCTTCTTCTTCTTCTTCTTCTTCTTCTTCTTATTCTTCTTCTTCTTCTTCTTCTTCTTCTTCTTCTTCTTCTTCTTATTGTTATTATTATTAATCTTATTATTATTATTATTATTATTATTATTATTATTATTATTATTATTATTAGTAGTAGTAGTAGTAGTAGTAGTAGTAGTAGTAGTAGCAGCACTTTTTCTTTTTTGCGTAGTAGCTACTCTTTGGATATTTACATATCCTTACGGAAGACACACGTGCGAAACATTCTGTAGACATGAAGGCGAGAAACATATTACATAGAATTTGGGAACTATTATGGATGTTTCTACATATAACAGCAACAATGCCACCCAATGTATGAAAAAAAAAACTATAACAACAAAACTGTAAGACAATTCAAAATATAGAAATGAAATGTAATTATTCATGCTTATAGATCTATTACACTATAATATGATAAACTTAGCACGAAGAATATACTTGATATTGCCAGTAAATTCTGTCGGTGGCTGCGCATTCATAGTTTTCATTATCTTTGCACTACCCTGTAATACCAAGAAATAAATTGATTGAGCGAAAAGACGGAAAAGCAATATTGGCAGATGTGAGCATAGCAAGTTTAACTTCAACTGCAGATGCACTCCACTAACAATCAAATCAGCAGAACTCATGTGCATGATACCAATCATTATTTTGTTATTATATTCCTGCTTGCAGGACAGTAGTACAAACTTCTTATTTACTTTTTCTTCACTTTGATAAGTTTCTGTTCTCTAACATAACTGCTGAGTAGAGACGAAAGAGTGTTTAAAACTTGTTATTACATTTGATAAGGTAATTAATGTCCTCGTCTTAATCAACCAACGACAAAAAATATCCATCACTCACGCTAGCAGCACAGTAGTATGTTACTACGAACCAGTGAGTGGACCATTACTCGTGCTCTCTACTTGCGGGAAAGAGCAGCGGAACTCCCTCAAATGACGACATAACATAGTAAAACGACGAAGCAGAAGCATAGACAACAATTTTAAATTAGAATGCCATTTTTTTAAAGGTTTATGACACATCTAATTGAAAGCTAGGGCGAGTTACGTTTCAATGGATGACTAGCAAATGTCCATGCTTGCAAGCATCTCCACTTCATGCCACCGATTTGGAAAGTACGTTAACTTACGTTCACACTATGTGGCATAAGTGCCACACTGTAAGGACCCCCTGACGTTGCAGTCAAAACACATATTGCGACAACATCATTGCGCGGTATCTTGCCCAATATACGTCCAAGTAAGCCAACCCATTATGCACGACTGAATCTATAGTCGATGTAAATTGCTAAAATGTGAATTTTGAGTGTGGTAGTATTTCAATGCAGAGCACTGAATATAGGAATTTAAAATGCAGTGCATGTTTAACTACTCTATCCAAAGTTATTAAGTTTGTCTATATATTACTCTTGGAATATAATAAAGTAAATTTCAAAATACACAAATAAATACCACACAATGCTACACTAACAGCCAAAATATTTATAATAAACCAAAACTGGTCACTATATTATCAACACTAACAGACACCAAAAATGAACGGAATGCTCTTAACAAACACATAGACGGTTAGTATTTTCATCAGCCTTATTATTATTGTTGTCTACGTTTTTAATTATAACGTGTGTTTAAATTTCATTGTTTTGACAAGACCTTCCTTGTCTGAAAATCTAATCCTCCTCTTTATTTTTCAGTTAAATAGCGAACGGATTGGACAACAGAAAATCACGGAAAAACAGAATCTTTCCGTCATTTTTGTTTTGGCGCATATCGGGCACATTGCCAATATAACAGTGAAGTTGAAGAAACTACCAAAAGTAAGAGTTTATAGTGTGTATAAACAATTTAAAAAGAGGGTAAGGTTGATAGAAAAGAACACAAGACTCGAAGTGATTCCAGGTGCAATCAAACTTTGTCGCTCGTCTCAAACGCTCGATTGAAGCCAACCCATCCATATTGATGACAAGTCTTGCAAACAGATGTAATTTGTCCCTTTCCATGGTGTCCAGAACTGTGAACAGGGACCTTGACATGCTATATTCTACGAGGCCGTCACTTTCTAACAAAGAAGACCAAAGTAATCAGAGCCAAGAGATGCCCAAATACTCTGTCATTAATCAATATTCAAGGTGCAGGAAAAGCGCTTGTATTTGTGCGAAGAATGTTCACTGTGAACGCTGAGGTGAATGGCAGGAATTATCAAGGCATTGTATACAATCCTTCTGATGTTCCCCTGTGTTTGAGACTAAGAATACTGCCTCTCTGAAGGCATTTGGATCCGTGATGATTGATGGAAGTGTTATAGATCCACACTCCATTGAGCCTGGCTTCAAGATCTACGCAAAGGAGCATCTCGCCATCGCGAAGAACTGTCTGGTGCCTTGGGTGGACCAGAAGTTTGGGATTCACAACGTGGTACTCATCCAGGATTCTGCACCATGCCACAGGTCAAAAGCAACACAGGCGTACCTTGTTGAGAAGGTGCCATGTTTCGTGAGAGTCAATATGTGGCCCGGTAATAGCCCAGATTTCAACCTTCCCGATAACATTTTATGGGGCGTACTTCAAACAATGATTCAATATACTCGAGTGTCAACTGTTTGACCACTTTCATCGTGCGTGCGACACGCAAAATAAAAAAAGAATCGGAGGTTACTGCAGCAGCAAAACAATTTTCTTCACGTGTGGAGGCAGTAATTGCCCAAAAGTGCGGCCATATTTAGTGATAAATGTTTTCGTTGTAATAAATGTGACATTAATATTATATCTGTCTACTACCATTGTTTATTATTTATAATCAGTTTTATGCACCGTAAAACTTGTCTCAATTTATCTGCAAGACCATGTATGTAATGTATCCAGCAATATACAATACATTTATGGATTTGCTTTCAGCTCATTAAAGTTTCACTGCACATAGTAAATGCAATCATCGCTTTTCTATTACAAAAAAAAAAAAAAAGATATTAGAGCCCAAATCTGACTACACTGTAACAGTAGCCGACGACACGTACTGGCGCAAAAATGTATGCATTTTATGAACGATGACGCCATTCTTGATCCTGGAGTGGTGAGCTGTATTTTCACACATAGTGTCTGTAAGAAGAATTTTCACTGACGATAAAACTTCTGCGGCCAATAACATACATGCATATATTCTCCCATAATTTTCTAACCTTTGCTTCGCGTAACTCTAATTTCAGCTCGTCAAATCTATCTGCACATCAGCAAATATATCATTTGCCTTACTAATATCACAGCACAATGAAAGGACACAGGTGTATCTTCCCTTGGGTCATATAATATAATTCATATAACAATGGTCTGATTTCAACAAATATTGTTGATAAGGAGAAAGCTTTACTTTTATGACAATTAGATTGAATTTCTTGTCATAATCATGTCTACACGTATGTTAAATATGATTCTTTACAACTTTTCACGTAGATGACTACGTGACATTAGTATCTCGACTAGTTTAACAAGTCAAATATGTTCACCTACTTCCTTCTGTACTAACTTGATCAGAACTAAGCAATTGGCACTAAATTAACTCTGTAACGAAGCCTATTTTTTGTTTGGATTTTTCTTCTGAATCTTAGAACAGACGTTGATTTTCACCTCCAAGTATCTCTAAGAAATATAACGACGTAAGTCAGCATTATACACACACACACACACACACACACACACACACACACACACACACACACACACACACACACACACACACATGTATATATGTACGCATGTATGTATATATGTGTGTACGAATATATAATTTCTTTTTATAGACGTAAGTACTTTTATTGTTGTTTTTTATATTTTGATGCTTCTTTATATCGATTCACAGAAAGCGATGCTTCTACACGTAATATTTTGCGTGAATTTAAAGCTAGAGGTGGATATTTATCGGTCACAGA
>NC_142930.1:39422583-39517583 GCF_046866305.1 Octopus bimaculoides | reverse complement strand
ATGGTATTATCAATATCCTTTTTATTTTGAAAATTATCTCTAACATTGTTTCTAGTATTAATGCTATAGCTCTCTATATTTATATCAATAGAATCATCACTAGAATTAGAGGATAAAAATTTAAAGTTATGAGCGGCGATAATTTGGGTTAAATTTTTGGTATTAGAAAAACCGAACCTAACCTTGTGCGCGTTAATGACCTTATAGTAATGCGAGTTTTGGGGAAAATATTTACAAACTACATTCCTAAATAAACTAACTAAATTTGATCTAATTTGTTTCCCATATGGGACGATAAACCATAAACTATCTTGTTTTTTAGAATTATAACTTACATTATTATCCATAAAAAAACTTAAGTCCACCATTATCAGTCCGTGATACATTACCGTTGGATTTTGGTTTATGCTTAATCTTTCTAAACAAGTTAACATTATCAACATCATTATTATTATTATTAGTAGTAGTAGTCTTATAACTACCCTTACTCCTATTATTAACATTATTAACATCAACATTAGAGGAAGCAGAATCTGGATAAATATAGTATACCTTATCATTATATCCTGCTTCCAACAAAGCAGAGTTATAAAACTTTGCCTGATCTTCAAAAACCAGATTATTAGCGGATAGGTTAGACAATCTTAATGATATACTATGAACTAAATTATCTATTATTGCTTTTGGATGATTACTAAATTTACTAATATAACTAAGGTTAGTTGAAGGTTTATGATACGGCCTATATGAATTATTATGTAGATCAAGTGTAACATCTAAAAAATTAGCTACAGATATATTATACTCAAAAATAATATTCATTCCTATTCTACGAAAAATCTAGCTAATCTACTTTTTTACCGTTTGTACCTGTTGTTTCGAACTATTACTGAGAAATAAGAGACAATCATCTCTATAAAGACCCCCTCTAATATTTGGGAATTGATCAGCTAATTCATAAAATGTAAAAGCACAAACCACATCAGCAATTTGAGCTGAATCTGAACTACCCATATGTACATCAAACGCATCAGGTGTACCCTTTGTAATCCAAACCTTGTCGTTAAATTTAATAAATGATTTCCTAGCAGCTAGAACTACATTAATCTCTTCTCTAGAAAGCCCAGCTTTATTGTGTATAAACCACAACGCCTTATTAAGAACAGAAGGATTTATAGAGGGATAGAAATTAGCTATATCAAATTGTATAAATTTGACATTATCCTTATCATTAATGCAATGAAACCAATCTATTACTCCCTTAGAATTGGACCACAGTTATAGTTTAAGTTTTCCAATTATTATAGGGATATACTTATCTAATATATTTTTACTCTATATCCCTATATCCGATTTAGCCGGGCAAATAAGCCTTAATGCAGGATCAGTCCAAAAATGTTTCTTATGATCTTTCAAGATGAACCTCGGTTGTTTTGGCTCAGTCCTATTTAAAAGGTTAAATGTTTTCATTAATTTTTTGTTTCCATATTTGCATTTCTTAGTGTATTCATATTAGTTGTTTTATAAGTAAAGATGAGTTTGTTTGATTTTTTCAGTTTATTTATTTAATTATTTATTTAATATTTAGTATATAATATATAAAAATATATATTAGAGTGTGTGTAGGTATAGTTAGAATATAGATAAATGTAGTATGAATTACCGTATGTGTGGGTTAGATTTTTATTATAGGTGGATTTTTCATTGAAGACGGGTTTCTGTTCTACGGATATTGAGATGTTAAATAACGTGATAGTACTGAGGGATATATTTTTTTTGCGGAATTGATATAAGATTAAATTTTATTTTAATTGTGTATATTGGTATATGCTAGAGTTTTTTAGAGTGAATTTATTAAGAACATTATCATCATTATTATTATTATTGTTATTATCATTTAAGTGAGTTTTTGTTTTACTCTAGTTTGAACGTTATATTTTTTTTAATTGTTTTGTACGGCATGATTTCTTCCTTTCTTTCTTACATTCTTTATTCATTTATTTATTTATTTATTTATTAAATTTGATATTTATTTTGATGATTATTACTCTAACGGATTTTATAGCGTTCTAAATTGAACAGTAAATGAAATTATAATATAAAATTTTTAGGTTTAGATTTGAAGAAATTTACCGTTTGCTCGTTCATTGCACATTTGGGATGGAAAGTTATGTGCCATCTGTTACTTTTTCATCCTGTTTTGTATATTTGCATGGGTCAACTATGAAAATTAGATTTGAATGTTTTCTGTTTTTTTTTGCATGTGTATTGCTAATAAAAATGACGGTGATGATAGCAATAATAATGGGACCCTGAGGAGATGGAGTATCCTATATTTTATAATATTTTATAATATTTTATGATATGTATTAATCATTCTGGATGTTCTATCGAAATGTACATAGGTCTATCTATTTGTTATTATTATTGTTATTATGGTTAATGTTGTTGCAATAAAGTATTTTCAACGGATCAATTTTGAGCTCTATTTAAAGTTGATATATATATATATATATATATACCACAGGCTTCTTTCAGGTTCCGCCTACCAAAACTACCCACATGTCTTTGATCGTCCCGAGGCTATAGTAGAAGACACTTGCCCAAGGTGCCACGCACTAGAACTGAGCACGAAACCATGTAGTAGGTAAGCAAGCAAATATATACATATATTTATTTACGTAATAATGTGTACATTGAAACAAGCATCGATCAAGGCGACTGTCGAGCTCCAGATCAAATGAAAACATCAACAATATTCATGAACTGATCTTGCGGGATAATCTTCGAACAGTTCACGAACGTGTTATGACTAGTGTGTCTTGAAGCTACTGCCATCGTGTTTAGGAATTGCGAATATAAAGCATTGCATCAAAGATCCTCCTAGTTTACTCACAGATCAAAAAGCAGTCATGATTGAATGGGTTTCGTACACTGAAAGAACATTTACAACTTGATTCGGACAGT
Organism: Octopus bimaculoides; assembly: GCF_046866305.1. NCBI lineage: Eukaryota > Metazoa > Mollusca > Cephalopoda > Octopoda > Octopodidae > Octopus > Octopus bimaculoides. Next base: position 39,514,616 of record NC_142930.1, on the reverse strand, counting down.
TTTCTAAAGGTCTTCATTGGTGACTAAACGTGGTGTTATGGAATTTGCAGATTGGAAGAGGTGAAGGAAAAAACGACGGAGGCGTTGAAAGGCATCATTTCACAAGAGTTGTAGCACCGTTTCCAACATTGCAAAGTGAATCTAGAACGACACATTTCTTCAAATGGAGATATTTTGAAGGCCATAAAAAGTAAACATGCAAAATTAAGTGAATAAAATATTATTGCAAAATTCGAATACTTTTAGGCCTTTAGTTAAAAAAATGAAAGCTATTAGATTTTCTACTTTTGTGCTGAAGCATCTCGATAACATATGTAACAGCAAAATCACGTACTGAAAGCGTGTATTTTAATGAATACTTGCAGCCCCTTTAAAAAGGCGTAGGGTTAAAAAAGAGCATTATATTGCAAGCATAGAAGCAACAAATCCGTTACTACTTTACAATAGTTTTATGTCCCGAATGTGTCACTGAGGCAAAATAGAAAATAAAAAAAAAGGAAAAAGTAAAAGAAAAGAAAAGAAGCTACTATTTATAATTATATTCAAAATTTAGTCTGCGAGCTGGCAGAAATGTTTGTAGGATGGACAATTGCATAGCGATATTTCTAACGCGTTTTAGTTCAAGGCTGACTTGCAACGGAAGTGAACGTTCATCCTGTAGTGGGTGTTAAAATGAATAGCTAGTTTTTTTCTCGGACCGATGTACTCGGTAAAACCTCGGCTTAAAATCACTTCCCATGTGACAAAATGTGAAATCATTACTTTATCGAAACTGGTTTTAATTAAACCATTAATTAATTGATTGCTTCCAGCAATCAATCACTTAGGTGTCTGACACAATCTGACGTCAAAATGAGAATGAAACAGTGTTACTGCGTAAATGTGCATCATCACATAATTTGACCTCTAGTTCTTTACAAAACTAACGTTAAAAAATATATATATATACACTCTGTATATATATATATATATATATATATATATATATATATATATATATATATATATATATATATATATATATATATATATATATATATATATATATTTATATATTACATATATACACATATGAACATACCCACATACATATGTATATACACATGTACATATGGGTATAGGGCATTAAAAACCAAAGTAAACAAAGTGAGGAGCGAGAACATCAAAGCAAAAACATGGAAAACGAACTTTTTTGAACATATATATAGCCAAGAAACGCGCGTAGTCATGTTACCACTATTTACTCTTTCTGCTTTATCAATTTATTACGTTTTACTTTTAATGCCTTATTAAATATTTAGAATAGTATTTTTATAGTGTATTTTTTTTCTGGATGGTGTCATTGGCGTCTTTCGTTGTCTGAAAGTTATAATGGTTGTCCTTCTGTAAATTATATATATACATATGTATATATATATATATATATATATATATATATATATATATATATATATATATATATATATATATATATATATATATATATATGTGTGTGTGTGTGTGTGTGTGTGTGTGTGTGTGTGTGTGTGTGTGTGTGTGTGTACATATAACTACTATTCTAAGTATTTAATAAGGCATAAAAAGTAAAAAGTAATAAATTGATATAGCAGAAAAAGTAAACAGTGCTAACTTGACTACGCGCGTTTCTTGGCTATATTAAAAGAGATAAAATCAATTCTATTCAAAAATAAATCGATCCAAATCTATTTCTATTTAAAAATGTAGTAACTCATCAGGTCTTGAAAAAAAGCAACAACAATGTACGTAGCTTACCCCGTAATAATTAAGAATAGAAATAAATATAGAAAAATACGTGTTAATACAATAAATATATGAAAGACATTTAATAATATTACTTACTGATATAGCCTTTAAACGTACCCTACAACTCAACATACACGAAATCAGACATCCCAACTAAAGAAGAAGTTACAACAAAAAGCTCTACTATACATCTCCTCCCCCCTTAACAATGAAGCCTTCTACACCATCCTCCAGACACTCCCATACTAAAAAGTGACCACAAAATGAATGTAATTGTCCAAATGAACACTATCATAAAGAGCAAACTATAACTCAAATCTATGAAATGTCTCCTAACACAAGTCCAAGTACACACGACATCTCCAATGAAGCAGTCAGTAAAAAAAATGCGTAAGACCTGTGGTATATGCTTCAACCTAATTGAGAGACTGGAGTTCTCTTTCAAACAGGGTCAATGCCTTACAGTGAAAAGCAACTTCACATGAGCTTCGGCAAACCTAATATGGGAATACAGATAAATAGCATTCAGCGAACATACCGACATTTGCGTCACTAACGAACAACTCAGCTTCAAACTCTTCCCCCTCTATAAATTCAGCGACGATGCAGCCTATAATCAGCACTTGTTTTTTTTTTTCATATAATAATTAGGAACCTGGTTATTTAAGGCTGAGTAGTTTCCTTTTTCTTTGAAACATTTCCTTTTCTTTGGATAAGGTGCTTTTGTTTCGTATTTGCATCTCAGCAGTCACTTTCGATATATCAATAACTTATTGAACACAAAATCTTGTCTCAATAGAATTCGGGGCGCCAAAATTACCCGTCGGAAAGGAATTATTTTTGATATATTGGGGCATATTGTCAGTTTAAAGGACAATCTTTACAGAATTTTATGTATACTATACTTACACACACACACACACACACATCTATATGTGTGTTTACGTGTGAAAAAAGATAAACAAATATAATTCTCAGCAGCTATATAAACACCTGACCGAGCGACCTGTAGCTACTTTCATTAGTGCTAACGCACGAAAATCTCGGGCCTTGAGTCACTGTGTTTCTTTTGCAAAATACACATACACACACGCACACACATATACACACATATATGATAATACTAATAATACTAATAATAATAACTACAACAACAACAACAGTAATGATAATAATAATAATGACAATAGTAGTAATAATCCTTTCTTTTATTAACCACAATTACCGACAAAAATTGAATTTGAATATTACAAAACATGAAGGACAATGTCGGGTTACATAAAGTGTCGTGTATAAAGTCAATAATAATGTAAAATATAACAAAGAAAATGCCTAAAAGAGGCAAGCATCTCTGGGCTGGTCATGGAGACCCTACGAAAAATCCACAAGTTCCACGACCACTAGGATAACAGCCCTCTCTCCATCTTCCTCTCTCTCGCTTCAACTGCTTGCATGTGGCAGTTTCTAAATGTCTATTTTTTAAAGATATAGTTTTGTACACTATGGTACGTTTGTTTGTATTCTCTATAATATCTGGTGGTGTGTTTATCGAAAATCATATTTCGCTTTTTCTTTTTAAAATGTCCCTGTAGTCTTTGACAGTTTCTAAAGATAAATTAATGAACTAAGCGCTAGATTTTACAATTGAAGCAAAACCTCAGCTATTTAATACATTAGGTTGTTGTTGTTGAATGTTCGATATGTCAGTGCTAGGGGTGTTAGTGGGAGGGCATGTATTCACAGGTGTTGCGTCTCTAGCAGAGTCCGTTCACTGAATTTCTTTGCACTTTTCCTCTTCTTTCTTGTGTGTACTTTCTATTTTTCCCTTCTGTTGCTCAGAATTGTACGTGCTATCCAGGTTTTGATCATCGCGATCTCTGCCTTTTAATGCGCAGACAATTAACTTTCAAACTGTTTTGGCTGTCCTCTAACAGCAGATGGGGGAAATCAAAAAGAAACGAAGAGCTGACACTCTTTCACGAGGACATTTTTACAAATTTCAAAACTGAAAAATTAGAAAGAGGGAAAATTTTATTTGAACATTTGCCACAATAGGAGCAAAATGCTGTTTAACCGCTCAGATAAGCAAGAGCCCAGTCGGCGTGGCCACAGAAATGTCGGAAAAGAATTTCAGATACAACAATGTTATTTGTAAGAATTGGACGAAAACTTAGAGATCACGAACACACGTCCTTTCTCTTTGGAATCCACGACCAGAGACCTATGCTGATAATAATAACAATAATTACAGCAACAACAACAGCAACAATAATAATAATATAACTAGTACTGCTAGTTGACAAGTGCAAGTTTCCAGGAAAATGGTTCTTTGTATATTTTTGGGGAATGGGGAGAAGTGTAGGCTTGACATTTTTAAGATAAAGAAATATTATGAAGGCGAATTGTCTTGAGTGCTTTCGGTAAACCTCTCGATATTTAAAGAGACACAACCAATTGCCATGCTATATATTATAGTTAAAATAATGAATATTCATATGAAATTCTAGTATTTTGCATAGCTAAATTTTTCGAAGCCATTGCTTATCCCAAGTTACATAACATTTACATAAACACATGCACACACACATACACAAACATGCACACGTGCTAGCACACAGACACACACGGGTCTGATATTTTATTGAGATACTAGGCTTGATATATAATTATGATTTTCTGTGTATTAGGTTGCAAAAATCACTGAGGTTTTGTAACATTATGAAAAGGTCAGACTAATGAAAGTCAAATATAGATTGTCCCAACCAACGTTAACTACATCACACAATGCTCTTCTATGAGCCCCTCAAATAACATAGGTTACTGAATACTATTTTCTTAATCAGACGTTCCCGAATATTACCTTCCAAGTATATAACACAAATAAAAAGCCGTTATTACGAAGTATTCATGTGTGGTACTTGGTAAAGAAATTTCAGTAAATAAGAGAGATATAGTTCACAGAATTTGCAGAAATAATGTGTGCAAAGTGAGGTTAACATATAAAATAGAACTCTCAATTATTGGGATGAATAGTAAAATAAAACAAAAATCTAATTTTGATTATTCAAAGTTTATAAAGTAAGACGGTGATTGTTATTGTTTATATATATTTGGTTTCAAGTTTAAAGAGATATAAAATATTTGATAGTGAAGACAAATTATTCCCTCAGGAGGCATTTCATCATCTACTAAAGTCGCTTTAAAAGTCAATAAATTGTGATGTTGTATGGCATAGGAAGGTTCAGGAATTCTGACCGCATTATAGACATGTGTAGTGATACAAAGTATTTATAAAACTGACAAGCTGATATATATACAAACACACACACACACACACACACACACACACACACACACATATATATATATATATATATATATACACACCCGCACGCACACACACACACACACACACAGATATATATATATATATAAATATATATATATATATATCGAGTGTATGAGGGTATTGGTGTCTAGAAAACCCAAAGAGGGTCAGGTAACGCTAAGTAAGTGCGAAAATATGAAACTTGTATCTTGTGAGATGTAATGGCACCAACCAAGCAAAATCGTTAGCAAGCCGGGCGAAGTGCTTAGCAACATTCTGTCCGTCTTTACTTTCTGAGTTCAAATTCCACGTCTATTGTTGTTGTTTCTTTATTTTATACTACCAAATACTTATAAAAAGCACAAATTCTCCTGATCTGCAGGAAGAATTTGTCACCTGTGCATGAGGACAAACTTTAAAATATTCCACTATATCTAAGAAATAGTCAGTTCACTTCTGTGCACTATTGGTCACAAGTAACCCACTACAACGTGTTACTTGGACCCCGCCAAATTTCCTTGGTGACGATAGCGATTACTGGACAGCATGTGGCATGACAAATTACACCTGTGAATCAACGGACATCCGCTATTGTGTTAGAAACCAAAAATGAAGAAAATAACTGAACAACTCTTATTTGGAAAGATCAACGGAACGAAAAGAAATTACAGGGGTGTGATGGTGACTCACAAAGCCAACCGAAGCGAGGTCTCCCGAGCGAAGTATTTATATTCAGCGATCGAAAGGATGAATAGTAGGATCGAATCAAAGACCAGTACTACGTGTTGAAGTTGGATGCACTGTGAGTCACGATTGGATGAGTTTGTTTCTTGAACCACGTCGACGTTGGATGCAATGATAGCTAAAAATCTCAAATGTTAATAGGAATGTTATAGCACACATGTACGTTTTTGTTATCGATCAGCGCTGTCATGAATCTCATAGTGGAGGCGAAATGTCCCAGTGGTTAGGGCAGTGGACTCGCGGTCATAGGATCGCTATTTCGATTCCCAGACCGGGCGTTGTGAGCGTTTATTGAGCGAAAACAAATAAAGCTCCACGAGGCTCCGGCAGGGGATGGTGGCGAAACCTGCTGTACTCTTCCATCACAACTTTCCCTCACTTTTATTTCCTGTTTCTGTTGTATCTGTATTTCAAAGCGCCAACCTTGTCACACTCTTGTGTCACGCTGAATATCTCCGAGAAGTACGTTAAGGGTACACGTGTCTGTGGAGTGCTCAGCCACTTGCACGTTAATTTCACGAGCAGGCTTGTTCCATTGATCGGATCAACTGGAACTCTCGACGTCGTAAGCGACGGAGTGCCAACAACAACAACAGCATATCATAAAATGCATTTTAGCCGTAACAATCGTATTCTATGCAATAAAATAAAATAAAATAAATAAAACGTTAGCCAAAACGACCATTATTTTAAAGATATAGCTGACTGTAATTTGAGGATGTTTTTTTATTTTTTAATTTTGCTGGTCTGAGGCAATTATACAATGATATAGAATAGAGGCGAATTCCTGAGAATGTCTCACTGTGGTTTGAATGTGATAAAAATTTAAATGGCAACGAAACGAATAGCGGAGTTGTAACAAAGCAGTTCTTCCCTTGTTTAATATCTTAGCTTAAGGACAAATTATGCATTTTGTATAACATACTGGACGACAGTGTTTTATGATTATTAAGTACTGAACACAATGCAGACGATTATAATAATTGGATGAATAATCGATATCATCTATTCACTCTGAACTAATGTTTTTCTTTGTACCTTTAGGTTGAACATTCATATTTAATGCTAATGCAGCGAGGTTAATTAATAGAGAAGCGATGTATTATACATGTGGATTTAATCCAAATTATTATAATTGAATCACCATTTGTGAGATGCTATTCTAGCATCGCTTTTTAACGTACAGCATGCTTGTTGTGATAAGAGTAATGCAGAACACCACATCGTTATAACCTAAAAGGGAAATGCTGCACAAATATTTGACCATAAAGAAAATACAATGATTAACATATATTTACAATATTCTTGGTTTTAAGTGTTTGTTTTTGAGTATATTCCATAATGATTTGTTCAATGTTATGCCAAATATTTATTGAATTCAAAAAGATATAAAGAGTCAGTTGTTAGAAGCATTCATCCATGGAATATGTAATATTTATCTGAATCCATTGCTTATCGCTTCAAAATAATCTTCTTGTCAAATGTACTACAACTGTAAATACTGTGGCAAAAGTTCGGACGTAATGGAACTGTGCTTGCGATATCTAATACTTAATTATTAAGTCGGTGAGCTGGTAAAATTGTTAGCACACCGGGGGGGGGGATGTTCGGCGGCATTTCGTCCTCATAATGGTTACAAATCTGCTAAGGTTTAATTTGCCATTCATCATTTCGAGGTCTATAAAATAAGTATCAGTGAAACACTGGGGTCGATATAATCGACTACTCCTGCGAAATTTCATGTTTTGTGCCTCTAGTAGAAAGGATTATTTAACATTTATTTAGGGCGGCGAGTTGGCAGAATCGTTAACATACCGAGCAAAATGCTTAGCGGCATTTCGTTCACCATAAATTCTGAGTTCAAATTCTGCCGAGATTTATTTGCCTTTTATCCTTTCGGAGTCGATAAAATTTGTACGATTTGAACACCGGAGCTTATATAACGGACTTACCTTCACCAAACAAAACTGCTTGCGTTGTACCAAAATTTGAAACTATGATTTTATACATCTTTCCTAATAAGAGAAAGTGAGAACTTCACGATTTATCGGTAGTGAAGCGAACAGCTAAAAGGTTAATGTCTTGAAATATATGAATATTTCTCTCCCGCTTTATGTTTCTCTTTACCGCTGTGTACATACGTACACACACACACAATCATAAAGACAGAGAGCGAGAGATACAGAGAGAGAGAGATGGTATATGAGAGAGAGAGGAGGTTTGTGTGAGAGAGAGAAGGCGAGAGAGAGAGAAGGCGAGAGAGAGAAAGAAGGCGAGAGAGAGAGAGAGAAGGCGAGAGAGAGAGAGAAGGTGAGAGAGAGAGAATGCGAGAGAGAGAGAAGGTGAGAGAGAGAGAAGACGAGAGAGAGAGAGAGAGAGATGGGGTGAGAGAGTGAGAGAAATATTGTGGGAAACAAATATTGGTTTCAAATTTTTTAAGGATGAAAATCAAATCTAATCTTGGCAGCGGAAAATGATCTCAGAACATAAAGACGGACGAAGTACCACTCAGCATCTTTCCTGGTGTGTTAATGATTGAGCCAGTTCATTGTCTATCATATCAACAAATTTCTGTTGCCGATACTGACATAAGGCTTGAAATTTCAGGTGAGTCAGGGTAGCCGATTACATGGACCCCAGTGTTTGACTGCTACTTATTTTATTGATCCCGAAGGAGAGAAATCAAAGTAAAACTCGAGAGAATTCGAACTCAGACATTAAAGATGGACAGACTGTTGTTAAACATTTTGTCTGTCGTGTTGCAAATTATGCAAGCTTTACATATCAACCAACATTACAATAATAAGGTGTAAAATCTATGAGAATACCGAATATATGAGCATATTATATTTATCTTTAACTCTGCAACTTCGAGAAAATAATATCAATATGTACCAACATCGGAATATTTTTGAAATGTTTTTTTTTTGTTTTTTAAATTTTAATTCTATACTTTATAAACTCCTCAGAAGAAGGAATCTTTTAATTTGGCCATCATTCCATTAAGAAACTACCGTTGAAAACGGGTATAGAATTAATTTACTTCCATTCATGACATTATAAATAATTTTGAGACTCTATTCATTATGTCATATGATGCCTGCCCAATGAAACAATAATTATAATGCTTCTGTCTCATGTAATTGATACTCCCCATTGGTACTAAGGTTGCGTGCAGCAAATTGTTTCTTCTTCTTTTTTTTTTTGTACAAGGCCGCTGCTTTGTGGCAAAATGCTCTTTGATTACTTCCATTGTCATTAGTTTTTCTATAACACATTCGAGTAGAATGACCTGTATCACAGAATACTATTGTTATCTATTTCTTTCTTGAAACTTCCACATGTGTAGATCATTTATTAAGATTTTGCATTGGCATTGCAACAATAATATGTTGTTGTTGGCACTCCGTCGCTTACGACTTCGAGGGTTCCAGTCGATCCGATCAACGGAACAGCCTGCTCGGGAAATTAACGTGCAAGTGGCTGAGCACTCCAGAGACACGTGTACCCTTAACGTAGTTCTCGGCGATATTCAGCGTGACACAGTGTGACAAGGCTGACCCTTTGAATTACAGGCACAACAGAAACAGGAAGTAAGAGTGAGAGAAAGTTGTGGTGGAAGAGTACAGCAGGGTTCGCCACCATCCCCTGTCGGAGCTTCTTGGAGCTTTAGGTGTTTTCGCTCAATAAACACTCACAGCGCCCGGTCTGGGAATCGAAACGGCGATCGTATGACCGCGAGTCCGCTGCTCTAACCACTGGGCCATTGCACCTCCACGCGACAATAATAATGTGGTGTAGAACTCAATTTTCATATAGTAAATGATTATCTTATAGTCTTAATTAGCTGACAGATATTGCTTTTGTAAGAAGTGGAGTCATAGTTGAGTGCCTGGATTACCCCGTGTAGCATATTCATTCAAAATTATAAGTGAACAAAGCGAAGCTCGGGTTCCAGTTTAATTTCAAATGTTATTTTCATTTAAAAATCGTTTCCTTTATCTGAAATTCTATAACGTCAATGTGTATAAGTGTGTGCAATTTGACTTTCGGGGCAAAATATTCACCGGCATTGCTCACAAATGTATCACTTCAGACAGAAAAGGTTAGGTGTCTCATTAAATCGAGCCTTGCTAAAGAATATTAAGTATTTATTGTTTCGTCCGGTCAGTATGTGCTTGGATTTACATTTGACTTTGAGCTTCGTTTGGCACGACTGCGACGTCTGATTCAATGTTGTATACGTATAAACAGAAAAGTGATGTTAGATGTTCATTTCAACAAAATTAAACCTTAGTGTACGAGTGAACACTTTATTGTTTAAATGAATATGTTCATCCACGTGTTTCAGTAACTGGGACACCAACAAAAACAGCTGCCACTTCTTATAACAAAATTCGGTTTCATGAAGCATCTGCAGACTCCGACAGACTGAACAGAACAGCACTAACTACTACTACTACTACTACTACTACTACTACTACTACTACTACAGATAGCAGCAAGAATAATAAAATATTATGTTGGAAATAATAATAATGATGGGTCCAATGTTTGCCACAAGGGCAGCCATTTTAAGAGAGGGGATAAGTGAGTTACATCGACCCCAGCTTCTAAATGGGACTTATTTCATCGACCCCAAAAAGATGAAAGGTAAAGTCGAAATCGGCGAAATATAAACTTAAAACGTTCAGGCATTCGAAATACCCCTAAGAATATTACCTGGCGTAATAGATAAGAATAATAACAATAATAATAATAATATTAATAATATTAATAATAATAACAACAACAACAACAACAACAACAACAATAATAATAATAATAAGAATAATAACAATAATAATAATAATATTAATAATATTAATAATAATAACAACAACAACACCAACAACGACAACAATAATAATAATAATAATAATAATAATAATAATAATAATAATAATAATAATAATAATAATAATAATAATAATGCTGGCCTAAACTAAACGCAAAAGAAATACACAAAGCAAAATCTCAGCAATGGCTAATGAGGCTAGGGCTCAAAGTAGAGACTGAAGGATCTTTACTTGCAGAAGCCTCCCCACCAGCAATGACCAAAATCATGTACTGAAAAGAAACAAGTAACTTTAGAATATGCGGAGATGGACAAGAATGAATATATTCACCAACACGACAGAGCTGGTACCTACATACACTGGAAGCTTTGCCAACACTATGGAGTAACAACGGAGAAAAGATGATATAATCACACGCCAAAATAGGTCACAGAAAATTTAAAAAAAGCAACCATAATATGGGATATGCTGTAGTGTGAATACATGTTTAGAAACGCTGCATGTATATTATTAGAAGAATTCTTACAGAGAAGAAGAATAAATTTAGGAACTATATATTTATTACATGAAATATATTTTATTCACTGGTTGTCGATGAAACAATCAAAATCTAGAAACTAACTGAATAAAATAATCTATGCAACAATGTTCAGAACAGTAGAAGCAACAGCTAAATAGTAGTTTGTAGTAATGCGGCATAGACAAATAGACATAGCATCGACGTGAATGGATCTGAGTCTAATCGAAAAAGAAGCAAACTGTTTTTATTAATGGAACACCATACATTCTAGAAACTTCCAAGAGAAGCGTGAAACTTTTTGAATAATTAAGAATTACTTCTCATGAAATACAATCTTCCGAGGAACTTACTAAAGGGAGATTACTCTATGGGCCGTGCTCACGAGATCCACCCATATTCTATATGAAATACTGTCTGTGTAATTCCAAATTTTAATACATAATTATAATTTTCTTGTTTTCTAAAATATTCTCTAGAACAATACTTTTTTCAAAACCAACAATATGGCATCCTAGTCATAACATCAACTTCGTTCAAGATCTTTCCATACTGTGCTCTAACTGAGACATCGGAACAACATTCAATATACCCAAACACTCACCAACATAGGGAGGTTTGTGTCTTTGACAGTTGTATAACATACTATGCTAACACACCATTAGAGCTCACTTTCAGATTTGAATACAAGGTGAAATATATCAATATGTCATTACTCTGGAGGCTGGAAATACTACCGATGAATTCGCTTTCGCTCATTTAGATGCACGGTGATTATGTTCTCTCCTAGTCAACAAACAGAGCACATAACTTAAATTCTTTCCCGTACCGCTGGAAAGGATATACAGTTTTGTAACAATCTGCTGTAAAGTTAATCTTTTAATTTTCTCCGTCTGTATTACATTGTTATCCGTCAATTTTGCTGAGAAAGCAATGTTTGGAAAACTGCGTCAGAAGCTGTTAATATTTACGCTCGGCAAAAATAGCGCATGCGTGTATGGTTGTTTGTTTGTGCGCGCGCGTGTGTGTGTGTATGTTTGTCTGTTTGTGCGTGCGTGCGTTGTTAGTATTTTCTCTGCAAATGTTTAATTCCGTATTGTCAACATAATCTGACGAAAAATCATTATTTTTTGAGAGTGTGATATTAGCTTTAATTTGATTTTTCAGCTTTCGTTTTTTAAATCAATTTTTTTTTAATGTCTCTTGACTGGGGCGTAATTTCATTTTTATCTTTTCACTACTAACTCTGACAAGCAAATCTTTCAGCTACTACAATACAAAGAGTTATAGTGAAATATGGCTAAACCTAAAGACATAAAGCAAATAGCTCAAAATTGCCTTTTCATTTTGTCCACTGAATGCAGACAATGATGGCAAACAATCTTCTCACACCTCTTTGTAATAAATCTGCGTGATACGACACAAATAATAATACAATACTTGTAGCAAGTCATCAAGTTTAATACTGTGACACGGGCATCATCATCAACAAAAACAACACCAGCAATGGTGTAAGGGCTGTAAATTTAAAAGAAAAGAGCCAAATACATTACATCGTCTTATGCTCTTTCAATGATTTATCGCCTGATGTGAAGTTTGTCGTGGATGAATCTGTTCGGGATGGTGCATATTTTCGCATCACCAATCAGACTACCGACGACAAGCAAAATTCTTCGCTAAAACAAATTCTTGAAATCTATGTTTTGCAGAATTACAGAATGAGAATTTTCAACGTAATCTCCTTCGATTGAGTCCGTTTTCTATAACGTCGATACATCTTGACTCATAGAACAGACGGTTACTGCTGCCAGTTTGAGTAGATACCTACCAGGAGGTCAATTAACAGAGAAGTATATATTACAAAAGCACGTTTGATAAACCATTAATTTCAGAGTATATTAATACCCTGCAACCAACCCTCAATTCCTATATTTTGGGGGAGAGAGCTGGATCAGAGCTTTGACGTGGGCATTGAAGTTTATCATGCAATACAAATACTTTCTTCTCCCGAATATACTTGCAATACGCCTCTGAAAAGCTTCACATATCTGCACTGTTCGAGATCGAATAATACAATTCCTTCAGTAGAACAGAATCAGGTAGCACTCGAAGTGTCTAAAGGCATCTGGTTACCCCAAAACTTTCTGGTGTACCTAGATATTCTTTGGGAGGATGGTATAGAATGTCGGTCAAATCCAGCATCTCCTATTTACCTCTATGTCAGAGGTGGTATTCCCAAATTCAGAACGTCTAAGGAAATAGTGACTGCATTCCCGAGCATGCTATATTCGTGGTGGATGATTTTACAATTGTTATTTTAACGTCTGTGTACTTGATTCAGTTTTGGTTTCACGCAGTGGCTGTCATAACAACTGGTCATGCTGCATTTAGGAGTCATGTTAAGTAGCGATAATTTACCCCATGGAAAGCTTTTGACGAATATATGTTGATTATGTTTATCAAATCACCACATTTGTGTTCGGTGCTTTGGTTGCTATATCTCACAAATCATAGATTGTCGCAGATGAACCTAATAGGGATTGCACTCCAGTCAAACCACAAATGAGAGGTAGCATCTTATATGCTAACATTTTGGTCGAAATATAAACCCCTTGTTTAAACCCCTTGTTTATAATCTTGTTTATAATTGTATATGTCGCACCTTACTTAAATCTTTCGTGCTCGTTGGGTGGCTTTCCTTCCGTATGCATTTGGTTCACAGTATCTCGCTCTGATAGTAGCTTCTTCTATTGAAAGAAATATCCGACATCAATTCCTATCCTTTGTCCGTTTGCCATTATATTATTTTTAATAGTTCCCTGCTTATACTAGACTCTCATCTCTTTCTACCACTGCCTCTTTCCTAAACACTACCTACCCATGTCCCCTTTCAGGTAGCCCTATCACCTTTTGTTGATTATTTCCACTCTCAGCTGTTAATCCTGTTTCGCAAAGTTTGCGCGTCAAGAAAACATGGCTTCAACCTTCTGTAGATTTAACTTAGTCGACTGTGAAGGTCACAAATACGTGATATATTTAAAATGTAAACATCATATACTACTCTCTCTGTTAATCTAGTGAAAATACGATATAAATTCAACTGGATAATCCGTAGCTTTTATTCCATGTCCACAATCACAAATTAGATTAGTCGAATCAATCAATGTAAAACAACCTTTGAGAATACATTTACGAATCGCCGATGTTTTTATTAAATGACAGAATGTTCCACTGAAGGTTTCTAGACATCTAAACTATCCCAGCCGTGTAGCCTCAGTCGGCGCATTGACGGCTCCGAGATTGAAAGAAATGACTCTGCTATTATTCACATCCCGTACTATCGAGCTACTAGTTTACCACTCGTATGCAACATGGCTTGTAGCTATAATATGAATTTTCTAGAAACTCTCAACACTCCTCCGTTCAATATATCCTGGTCACCTAATTAATGTGCATTACAGTCTCCGAAGATAGGGCTGAATGAGTGTGCTACAAACGTTTCTCATTTCAGTAATTGCTGTCAAATCTAAGACTTGTTATAGAAGGCAAGTAGAGCAAACGACCATTGATTCAAGATAGCATGGCCAGCGTATATCTATACATCCTATTCTGCGTAACAAAATATCTCTAGCGAGAGGTCACTTACTTTTGAGAATGAAATGTAGTATGCATTTCTTCCAGGAACGGTCCCTGTAAATTTTGTTGCAATAGTGTATTATTACTGTTTTTTTCTAACTTCTGCTAGTACGTTAATTTCCACGTGTTATTTTATTGATAATCCGCATTGTGGAGATTTGAATGAATTTTTAAAATTCTCACCTTTCTGATGATATATAGTAATATGTTTTGTAAAGTAGTCCCTTCACTGACTATTATTTTCATTTATAACGTTAAGTACACGAAGTATTCGAAGTGCTTGGATGTGTTCGTTGATGCAACCTTTCCTTTTTGTCTCTTTTTTTTCTGTTTGGGATTGTATGTTATCCTGTCGTTTTTGTAATGAGTAGCGATTGATTATTGTTGCGATGACTTGGAAGTGTTCTAATTTCGTAGTTTTTGTAGATGTTTCGTTGTATGTGCTAGACACAACCGTGAGGTGTCATGTGAACAGCTTAGTGCAAACACACGTTGAACAAATCGTGTAGACTTTCGGAAAATACGATGTCACTGAAATATATTAGATAAATTTAACAGGTTCCACAAACTCTCAAGCAAATAAATTATACATATTTTCTCATACAAGTAATCTTCTCCCAATGGTTAATCAAGGCTGCACAAAGATGCAATTTGCATGACAAATAAACGGAATGTGCTATTTTTCACCTGACATTCTCTGAACTACTGCTGCCTGTACAGAAAAGTTTCAGTAAGTCAAAACTTTATAAAGTCATCATTTGGTAAATTTATTCGTCCATTACATTTCTTCCGATTTTAGAAATAAACATTACATGAGACCGTCAGCGGATAGTGTCAGGCCTTGTCATTTACCCTCCTCCGTTTATCAACATTTTCGCTTGAAAATTTATTCTCCATGTATTTCTATGAATAAAAATCTGCTGACTGATCAACAAAAATTCGAAACTTGCTCGATAAATCTTAATAAGTATGGAGTCATCAGCCCCTAAAAAAACATTTGAAGTACGGTGTTGTCGCTCGGTACAATCTCAGTAGTCTCACATCACAGCAAATCCATGCCGTAAAGCTTTTCTCGGATTGACGCTATCAACTGAAGCACCCCTTGATGAAGACGTTCTGGAAATTACCGATGGAAGATCTAGGATCACAAATCCTCCACGACAGACAGAAGTGCACCCTATTGTTGATGACCGGATTTCCTGAAAATATTAGTTTCCTTTCTTTCAGCAGACAGTTTTCTATTTCTCCATTCATACAATGAATGAATAGCCCAACTATTAATGGGCAATGGGTGCCTAACGATATCGTGGTTGAATATACTGCATCATTTACAAGACGGAAGAGTGTAGATAAATTAAACTGACGTACTACTAATGTACAGCAACAAGCGTAGATGTGTGCAGAATGTGGCAGCATTCACACCGTTTAAAATACTGCATACATATTTTCTACCGGAATCATGAGTGTAGTCGCTACCTCACTCTATCAAACACAGGATTGTAACTTCTTAGAAGGTCAGGCATTCATCACATCAGCCCATTTTCTTTTATTACATGAGAATGACTTTTCTAACATTGAGGAAACGATTTTATCATAAACATCACCTATAGCACTTGTTCATGAGGTATTTCTCAATCAAATTCTCGCATACAAAATTGTTCCCTTTCTCATCCAGTTTTCTCCGAAGCTAATTATTAAACGCTATCAATCAAACTCTACGCACACAACACTTGACAACCTGCACCTATTTTCGACGACTGTGCTAATCCACCCTTTGTAGCCTCTACGCGCTGAGAATAAGGTGTCCATTTTGAGCTGACGTTGCAACTGTTCGTGGATTACTCATGTTTGTCTTCGGGAAACACGAGAAGACTTCTTCTTTCATTCGGAGAGAGCTGTTCCACGATAGGTGGTCTTTATATTCTTTTCTGTAATTGCTTTACCTAAAGAGAGCAAATTTTGCGAAAAAATGTTTTCAAGAGTGTTTTTACGGTTTAGAGAAACAATAATAATATTACACTATTGTGCATTTCAAATATCAAGCAGTCGTGAACCAAATGCCAATAATTATATCAATAAAATCAACAATAAAATTATATATACACGTATACGTACGGATGTATGTATTACGTATCTATCTATACAAACACATGCATACATACATACATACATACATACATATATACATACATATATACATACATGCATATATATATATATATATATATATATATATATATATATATATATATATATATATATATATATATATATATATATATATATATATATATATATATGCATATACACGCACACATACATATTTCAAATTTACCAAAGACAATAGAAAAAAGCAGGTGTAGTCTAGGAACAACACGCGGATGTATTAGTTTAACGCTCGGGAAGAAAGGAAGTGTCTTTTAGATTTCAATCCTATGCTCGTAGACAAAAGGCATTCAGAGGGGAAAAAAAGAGAGACTGAACGAAAACAGAAAGAGAGAGAGAGAAAAGCTATGTTGGGATTAACGGTTCAGCATGATGGATATATATATATATATATATATATATATATATATATATATATATATATATATATATATATATATATATATATATATGTGTGTGTGTGTGTGTGTGTGTGTGTGTGTGTGTGTGTGTGTGTGTGTATGTATGTATGTATATGTGCATGTAATATATATATATATATATATATATATATATATATATACGCATGTAATTATACATATCTGTACGTGTGTATCTGTGTTAAGTATTAAAGTAAACGAGCCATCTAAGCACTCTCGTTCAACACGACTTCTTTTACTCTGTTATATTTTTCACATTTGTGAAGCATTACACAAATATACATATGAACAAATGAACAAGGAACTATCCATGTAAAACAAGAAAAAACACATATACGTATTATTTGTACATAGTGTAATGTCATACATGTGTACTTCAAACGTAGAAAATGGTCACATCACACAAGTGTCAAGCGATCTGTATTCGGTATTAAATAAAAAGAATATGCGTGTTTGTAGAATGCTTATTTACTAGCATGTTAATTCAATGAGTAAACATTTATGGATAAACCAATTCATATAACGGAAATTCACCTACGTATATATGTATTTGCCTGTGTACTAAGCCGCGCGTGCGTGATGATATGCGTATGGTGGGAATATGTGATACAATTAAAGTGAATAATGATGAAAATATAGAATTAGACGCGGAAATAGCTTCTACGTAACGGGTACCTTAGACTCAGAATTCTTCCCCATCACTCAACAACTCACAATACCCTTCCAATAGAAAATACATATAAATGTTGATCTGTGCGTGTATATAGGTGTGTGTGTTTGTGTGTGTTTATGCGTATGTACACATATATGTGCCTATATATGCATATACTCATATATTGTTTATATATATATATATATATATATATATATATATATATATATATATATATATATATATATATATATATATATATATATATATATATATATATATATATATACGTATATATATGTATATATATATATATGTATACACACACACACACACAGCTACATATATGTATGCTCTGCGTGAGTGAGTGTTTATTAGAAATATTCGCCATCATTATCCATTCATAAAATTTTCATTGTCTTTCGTTTAACTTTGTTGTTCATGAATGTTTAAATATTCGAGTACAAAATATCTTTCCTCTATATTATTTTTTTCTCCACATAATGCAAATACGAGATATCTTACACTAAAACAATGAATGTAAGGATTCATTAATTCATGCATAAAATTTGTTGGACAATATATCTTTTTTTTTTCATAGAAGCCCACATCTGTTATTTTCTGATAATCCCCTCTCTGCGCTCACACCCATTTCATCGAATCCTTTTGTGCTAATTTAATTCTTGCATAGGCAATTTTATTCTATGGCTCCTTGCAAACAGACCGTTTAACGCCTAATATATCAATAATTCTTTCAAGACATAACTGCATCTTTGTGATTGATTTCTGTAATTTCAGTGATTGCAGATTATATTTCTTATTCTTGAAACAATAAATACGTGTGTAAAAGAGGAGTTTGCCACGGGAACATAGAATATACGTCGCACAGAAACAATACACATATATATGCGTAATATATATACGTGTGAGTGAATGTGTGAAGGTTCAGTGTATTACATATATATAATATATTTGTATGTGTACACAAATACACAGAAGTTTTTTTTATGCGCGCAGCGATGTAAACACATACACAAATGCACGCTCGCACACAAACATACACACATATATACATCCACACAAGCACTCTTACTTAATGTGATACCCATGAATATCTCGCTCATGCAGGCGCGTATTTACATACTGATTTATGTGAATACCTGCATGGTTTACGCATGCATATATGGATTATCACATATAATGAGACAAATGGATAGATAGACAGATATATATATATATATATATATATATATATGTATACACACACACACACACACACACACACACACACACACACACACACACACACACACACACACACACATATATATATATATATATATATATATATATATATATATATATATATATATATATATATATATATATATATACGTAGGCTAAACAAAAGCGGTCTACGTAAAAGGCTGGCTCTGCACAGATCCCAAATCAAAATTCCTCAAAACAAAAAAAAAAATAGCATTCAGCCAACACATGGACATTTGCGCCAATAATAAATATCCAAGCTTCAGAATTTTCTCCTCTACCAATTCAGGGATGATACAAACTGTAGCCAATGAATTAGTTATTACAAAATACCAATCCCTTTTGAATGCATCTAAGACACACGACATATCTACCACAGCCTTAGAATAACATTAAGACACACGCAAATATTAAAAATGATACACTCAAAAATTTATTAAATGCAGTCCTAATCACTGCTATAATCCATAAGGAGCCACTTTTAGGTCACTTGACCATTTAACATCCTACTACTATCATGGCACACCCCCACTTATCTTCGTCTCCCCCTCCTTTTCCTCCTCCTCCTCCTCCTCCTTTTTCTTCTTCTTCTCTACCGAGAATTCACAACGACCTCGAACCCACAACAGTAAACAAGAGAGAGAGCGAGATAGGAAGAAACAAGGAAAATTCCCCTTATATATATATATATATATATATATATATATATATATATATATATATGTATATACATAAACGCATGTTTGCTTACATATAAATATACATATATACATTTTATTTGTTCACAATGATTTTAACCACATGCCATTTTCGTACTCACATGGTGGATCTGATACAAGGCTGGCTTCCTAATATGGCAATGAAATATTCTTCAGATCACTTCCTGTTGTTTTTCAAAGATTATTAGGGATTTCTTGCAGATTATTTGAAGCCTTTACGTTAGTTTTTTTTATATACGTGGAATGTTCATTAAATATTTCTCCTAACTTACTTTCCAAAGACAGATAAATGAATATTAGAAAATGCAGTAATTTAAAATGTGAGATATGTAATATTACAGCTGTTCAAGTTCCGTTTCCTGTAATTACCGGAGCTGGGTCAGGGGAAATCTTTAATGAACACACCTCGCATTATATTATTTGTAGATAGTTCATAGATTATTATAGATTTACCTGATTAATGTTACCGAGAACTTGTAAAAATACTGCCACCAATTACATCACCTCTACTATTAGTATGAGACGTACAACTCTTCTTACAGGCAAAAGTAAAATTGTTATAATCGTGGACAAGAAGAACTTCCATATCTTCAATACGTACAACAAAGTAAATAACTGCAGCAGAAAAACAGAAATAGAATAGAAATACCATCAAAAATATTTTTTTTAAATAAATAAATAACTCGTTCGTGTCATTACAGATTAAAGTTTATCCTTGAAGGGCTTATAAAAGAATAAAATGAAGGGTGAGCTTTTGCTTTTAAAAAAATTGTGATACTTACTGTCAGATAAAAGAAAGTAAATAAGGATGAATACTTCATGTTACGCCCCCAAAATGAAAGAATGTAAACGTTCAAAATCATTTCACACAGACCAAACAAAAATAATGCTTTAAATTCAACGCAAAAAAATTATGGTTCACGTGTATATATGTATATGTATATGCACATGTATGTAGGCAAATGTATGTAGGCAAATGGATATGAAAGTAAACAGATAGAAATACAGACGGATAGATACATAGTTAATATGAACAGACAAGCACACATGCAAACCCATACGCAACTGAAAACTGAAAAACATGGCCATATACATACACACTTCAATTCACGCAAGGATACATATGGAGACACACGTCCACACATATGGAGATACACATCCATACATACAAACACAGTACACAGTCGCAAAAATCCACTCAGACATGACATGCACACACAGGGAGACAGAGGTATACACACAAATATGCAAACATACACACACACACGCATAAAAACACACAATTACACAAACAC
Source organism: Octopus bimaculoides (assembly GCF_046866305.1). Lineage (NCBI taxonomy): Eukaryota > Metazoa > Mollusca > Cephalopoda > Octopoda > Octopodidae > Octopus > Octopus bimaculoides. Next base: position 39,493,272 of record NC_142930.1, on the reverse strand, counting down.
ACAATCACACAAGCACACAAACACACAAACACATTAATATACAGAATGCATACATATAAACGTACAAACATACATACGTTTATACATACGCACACACATACATAAATAGATGCATACACACACTTACATGTATGCATGTATACATACATACACACATAGATGTGTACGCGCACAAACACTGACTCACACACATGTTCACAAACAAACACTGACTCACACACATGTTCACAAACAAACACTGACTCACACACATGTTCACAAACAAACAAAAAGAACACAGCTTGAATAACGGACAGAGTCAACAACTATTGAAAAGTTTGCAAGATGCAACGAAATCCGTAGGTAATCAATAAATAAACGAGTGGAAATTTTACCGGTGAGTGTGTTAAATTATAAGGCAGTAAAAGAGAATGACTCTCTCCAAACACACGAACTCACAGAAAAGGATCTTGCAAACCAAATCCAAAAATGAATTAAAAGAAAATATATTTATTTGAACTACAGTTAGAATCTTCACGCATACAGAAACAACAAAACGTGCAAGTATGTTCGTCTTCTATTCAATAAGAGAGAAACAAATTTGGTTATTTTCTCCCTGTATTTTTGAACAAACGTAATTTAAATATACATTTTGTTGACTGCTCGGATGATAAGCAGCATTACCTAACTGAAACTGAAGCCAGCTTTCACCAATGAAAGTGTATTTGAAAGAAAGTAAATCGTCTCCTCTATCTTATCAAGTTTAAAGATCCTATAATATCCCACCCAAGTTGTAATTGCAGTTTGGCGTGTGAGAACTAAATAGGCTCTTCATTACGAAAAGTAAATCATATCGCACCATATATCAAAGCTTAAAAGCAGAGGTAGGGTGTAATGTTTGGAACTTGGAAATACACTATTTGATACATCTGCTAATAAAGGAATTTCCGGGGCGTTTCCAAACGAGAATCACAAGTTTGTCAGTCAGAGACTTTTGTGAGTATGTTGAGCCGTGTCCTGTAGTCTTCTTCGTGAGTAATTTTAGGCCGGTGGTCTGTACAGATATAACATCTGGTGACCTGATGCTGGATAATATATTCATATATATTCAAGTGCTAATGGCAGGGCATAATAAAAACACGGCTGCAAAGCAATATTTTGGAATGGGTATTCAGAACACCTTAATAATCAGCATCCATGATAGAAAACACAACCGGTACACATGTAAAAGAGCGACTACTGCACAAAGCAACAGCAAATAAAAGAAGCTGCCAGTATTGCGGCGACACTTCTTACAATATGTGATACGTCAAATTATGTTGCTTCATCCCTGTTATTAGAGGTGAACAATCCGATATAACCCAATTCCAATCGGACTAAGGCAGAAGGGGAAAATGGTGTTTCAACCACAACTTCAACAATAGCGCTACTGCCACTCATAGATGTACCACATCAACCAATTTTGCAGATGAAGGCAGTGGATGACTGGTACAGCATAATGAACTTCCTAAAACTTGGAATTGGAACATTGAACATCATGTTTCAAATGTGAGACAGGTAAAAAAAAAAATGGAAAAAAAGAACGTCTACAAGGAACATCTTGCCGCTGATAAGAAAATAACCTTTGAGAGGTAACCACTTACTCGTGCATAAACAAAATTCACAGCCATTTGCAATAAAATGCAAGGCTCTAATTGTTACAATCCGTAGTATGCGATGACATTACGGATTGTAAGGAAAATGGGATATTATAAACTGCAAGGAAAGGACAAAATGGTAGTGCAAGTCATGGAGAAAATATCCGTAGTTTTATATTTGAAGGATCCAGAAGTATTACTCCATTACTTCTCCAATATAATGAAAGAACACTTCCCAGATGATTGTGAAATCAAACGTCTTGACACATGCAGGGTAGAAGTAGACTGGAAGCTAACGCTGTTAATAAAGCGCAGTGGAGGTTCGATACATATACATATATACGATTAGGAGATTTGCATATCTCTATGTCAATCACAAATGAGGGGTGGAGCTGTGATATTCTTCCAGAAAAGTCCGGTTCTCAGGAAAAGGGCAATATTCCTGGACCCAGAAGGTAAGTTTAGAGTGTCTTTTGTGATCATTAGCGACGTGGGTGCTCTCAGACATGTGACTGTTTATGCTTCCACAACTTGGAAGGGGCAGATTTCGTCAAACCTCTGACAATGTTCCTGAGAACGTTTCAATCTTTAATGCTAAAGGGTGGTGTGAACGCAACCTTGGGTTTACGTTAAGATTGTGCGTGGCTATCTGTTAGCAGAGGTGTGCGCTAAAATCTCCCAAATGTGCTCAGACTTTTTCAGCTGTCTGAAAAATACCGACTGAATATCTTAAAAAGACAAACATGTACATCGCAAAGAGCATCCTGTTATGTAGGTCTTATCTAGATAGAGTAATCTGTAGCCAAGTATATAAGGATAATATAAATTCTTCATTTTTCAAAACCTATGGCTACATATATCACAAATTTGTGATCTGCACAATCGGCCTAGATTGGCTTTGGAAGCAGGGACAAGGAAACTAGAAGCTGAAAGTGCACGCTCAGAGGGCCAAGCTTACTGTGCTCGAATTAGAAAATTATTTAAGCCGACATTGACGGAGTCAATCGTCAAAATTAAATAGTGGTTTGACCTTTGACAAGAAAATGTACAATGAGAGTAAAATCGATTAAATTTAACAGGGTATTAGCAACAGAAAAAAACAGGAAATTTAGAAATTTAGATGAGGCGCTTGCAAATGGCGAGTTGGCAGTGTGATTGGCACTGGAGCAATTCTTCAACAAATGATATATTGTCAAAGTTAGCTAAGGCGTGTACTGTAAGGCGTGTACACAGTGACAGGAAGGAAAAGTAGTAAATAAATCTGGAAACGTGGATGTTTCGTTCATCTTTAAACAAACCTTATTGAGTGACCTTCTTAGTAGTAGTAGTAGTAGTAGTAGTAGTAGTAGTAGTAGTAGTAGTAGTAGTAGTAGTAGGAGGAGGAGGAGGAGGAGGAGGAGGAGGGGGAGGGGGAGGAGGAGGGGGAGGAGGGGGAGAAGGAGGAGGAAGATGAGGTAGAGGAGGAGGAAGAGGAGGAGGAAGAGGAGGAAGAGGAGGAAGTGGAGGAAGAGGAGGAAGAAGAAGAGGAGGAAGAAGAGGAGGAAGAGGAATATGAGGAGGAGGAGGAGGAGGAGGAAGTGGAGGAAGAAGAGGAGGAGGTGGAGGAGGAGAAGAAGGAGCAGCAACCACAGAACTAGGAAAGGTAAATATGAAAATATGGTAAATGAAACTGACTGATAACAATGAAACATTAAAGGAAGTCAACACTAAACGGCAAAAGAAAGAAAGTCTATAAAAGAGCAAAAGCCCAAAAAACCCGACCTTTGATCAAAGATCCAATTCTATTAAACACAAGATTTTCAAAGTATATGCTAAATACTAATTCACGAGTTTTCAGAAAGAGCAAATAGATTTAAGCCAATCATGGACAGGAAAATCTCAAGAGCATTATTTGGTGAAGATGAAAATCCATAATAAGATCATACATGGCGTCCAGAAAGAACAAAACCTTAATATAGAAGATGAAGCCAAACTCTGGATAGATAGGCAACTAGAATAAAATATATAGGCTATCATTGACACAGGCAAATGTAAACTAGCAGAGTGTAATGAATTGAGAAATTTGGATTAAAAGTCTAGTGAGCACACATAAGTTCCTTGCTTTGACAGTTAATAGCATATTGAAAGGCCTATATTCACGTCCTAGAAGGAATAAAACACACCCTCCCAGAGGCTGATGTGACTACAAGCTAAAACTTTCACAGGCTTAGAATTACCTGTCTTCCCGCAATATGGAAAATCCTCACGTCTAAATTTACAGACATGATCTATATGTTTCTCGAAAACATCCTGCTGAGAAAACAAGGAAAATAGTGTATTATTTACATTATTTACATTCAACGGATATTTATCCTCATCTTGTTTGTTGTTAACACAACGTTTCGGCTGATATACCCTCCTGCCTTTTTCAAGAGTCTTGGGAAAATTTCTAACCTGGGTTTTCATTCCTAAAGCATTTTTCGATGTTGCTGTTGTTGTTATTATTATTACAATCATTATTATTATTATTTTATGTTTGACTTTTGTTTTGCATTTGTACAAGTTGGATCCAAGTCTCACCCAGAGACCTCAAGAGACAACAAGTTAGAAGTTCTTATTATTATTATTATTATTATTATTATTATTATTATTATTATTATTATTATTATTATTATTATTATTATTCAGGTCACTGCTTGGAGTCGAACTCGGAATGTTGGGGTCTGATCTGAATAAGGTTGGAGAGTATATCAGCCGTAACGTTGTCTTAACAACAAACAAGAGGAGGACAAATATTCGTTGAATGTAAATAATGTAAATAATTTAAATAAATCACATAATTCCTCATCTGTTAAACATAGAACTGAACAAAAACAGTGCAGAAACGAAAGCTATACACACAGGGATCAACAACTAATCTACAAACCATTTTGAAAAGAGTAAAGTTTATAAGAACGCGCATTTCCACAGCATAGGGAGGACTACAAGAAACCTCTTCACAGTGTTTTCTCCACACCTAGATAGCATAGAATATTGAAATGTATGAGATCCGTCCACAAATCTCTCACTTCATCAAAACTCGGTTGAGTGTACCCTCCACATATGCTATGAAAAATTAAACTGGTTCAAGAGAAGTTTTCTGTATTGTACTTCTTTCTTAGTACTTTTCTCCACACAAGTTGCTATAGTCATCAAGCAGTGACGAGGAAACCGAACCAACTACTTTATATTGACGATTTCAAAACATCTTCTAAAAAAGACAGCCAACAAGCGGAGCACCTCAACATGGTGATAACTGTTACCGATAAAATCATGTCATGAATATTAACCTTGATAAGTAGATAAAAGCCATCTTCAGATGTGGAGAAATTGATCAGTACTCTCATAAAGGAATTACGACTTGATGGAACCTATACATACCTTCCTATAAAAGAAAGTGACTGGACACAACACATCTGAATGAAGGAAAAATATTAGGAAAGAAATGTATATAGGAGTCGGAGTGGTACTCAGATCAGACCTCAATGATTCTAACAAAGTTGAAGCCAACAACACACTGGCAGTACCATCAGCAACTTACATCTTCAGTACCATTAGGTGGATGGTCAGGGATCTGAAGCAGCTAGGTAACAACACGATAAATGCAAACAAGGGGAATAGGCACTAACCGAAAGATGGTATTGACGTAATGCATCATTTTATGTGAGATTGAAGCTGAGACCTTGTTGAACTAGAACTAAAATAAGCGCAGTGAAAGAAAAGAAGACACCCCCCCCCCCTGTCAAAACTCAACTGTCAAAAATCATGTTGGAGGGAAAAACATCTTTTCTGTAACAGAATAAGCCAAGTCGTAGAATAAAGAACTGGAAATTCCACAATTACTGCTAGAAATTGAGATAATAACTATGTTGCCAGAAGTTTGTTTTCTGTGTTTTTGTTTTATATGTTCTCTTTTCCATTTGTCTACGATTATTTGATGTCCGTACCCATATATGCATGTATATACACACACACACACACACACACACACACACACACACACACACATATATATATATATAAATATATATATATATATATATATATATATATATATATATATATATATATATATATATATATATATATATATATATATATATATATATATATATATATATATATTGGTACATATATATATATGTATATGTGTGTGTGTGTGCGTGTGTGTGTGTGTGTGTGTGTGTTTATGCGTGTGTACATATATGATATATACCATATTCTGAGGCAGTGCATTTCAAACAAGTTTGGATTGCTTGCGATCATAAAGCAGAAATGTTCGGTAAAAGCATTCTTATTGATAAATATCATACGTAAAATATGATATTAATCGGAAGCTGTATTGTTAGGTTACATCTATCTGTTTCTACACATCGTAATTGCAATTCATTGTCTGAAAGTAGGAAGCGTACGTAAAAGTGCCCGAAACACTGCTTTCCCCAAACCTCCACTTGAAAAACCAAATTTCTTTTTCTTATATTGAATAAACAAATTGATATCTATCCGTTCGAGTTATTCAGCAAAAATAGCAGCCACTAACCCTTGAAAACCAAACCCTCTTCTGTCAAGCAACGAACACGCATTACTGATTAATGTAGTGGTAAATACAGAGTTAGTTTAGTGAGACGTGTATTGCTTTCCATCCTTGTTCTCATACATCAAAAATATAAAGAAATTCACATTCATTCAAGTGAACATTTGCTGCACTATTCCAGTGGTATGTCTGTGTATCTGCATGTGCGTGTTGCTCTTTCGCTCACGCACATGTGTGTATAAGTGTATAAGTATGTATGCATATATATTTGAGAGTGTGTATTTTCTACCTTACAAGCCTAGGCGTTTAACATCAAGTAAATATATCAGTCGAGGCTTCTTTTCATTTTCAAAACTATTGCTCTCCAGTTGAACGTATTTGTTTTCGTAATTGATTTGCAGCCTTGCTTGGGCACCGCCTACGCGATATATATATATATATATATATATATATACAGAGAGAGAGAGAGAGAGAGAGAGAGAGAGAGAAAGGAAGAAAAAAAGAGAAAGATAAAGAGAGTGATTGATAGAAATGGTGACATATTTGTATATATTTACATGTTTAATAGATATGCACTTTACTAAACTTATTGAATAATCATTCAGTTAGATATTTAAATATTTTCATGTACAATTTGACATAAACAAATATTTATATTTGTGTTTGCTAGTGTGTGTCAATATGCATGTATGTATGCGTGTAGAAGATTCTTATGTATTTATGTTTATTTTTATGTTGATTCTTTTTTTTTTATTTCTTAGATACAGAGCACTTAAGATTTTTAACTGATTATTTTATTTTACACGTTCTCTTATTTCACGTATTTGTTCACTTCTGGATTACCTGTATCATATAGAGCTGGTCTTGTTGTTTTTTCTCTTTCATTTGACTCTCTAAGGAAATTGGTGAACTGAGAATAAACACTATAATGCAAAATTTGCCATTCCTAATAGTGGTTTTAAGCAATTATTATTTAAATTTGGAAGAACTATTTATATTAGTGAATAAAATATAACTGTTTCCATTAGAAAATAAAAAATAACTTTTCATTTCTGTCAACGAGGTAAGCACAACCATTTTTCATTTATTAAGAAAAATCGCTTTCTATTCTTGCTAAGCGAAGTTGTTAAGATATTAAATGATAACAAAATGGAAGTTTAGACATTGCAGAAGTGTAAAACGATAATATGAAGCGATAATAAAATTCGTTGAGCAAAAAATTGCAGTGTGAAAAAATATCATAAAAGATAAGAAACTGAAATACATTTTTTCCTGTATTATTGGCTGAAGAACCATGCCAGTAAAAGTGCTTATGTTCCTAAAACTGAAGGTGTTTTCTTACAAAATGAAATTAAGGAACGTGCGGTTTCGTACAAATTGAATTATAGAGGCAACAAATCTATGCAAATAACGACAAATAAATAAATGGAGAGCAGATTTTCGATTCGGATACTACATGCATATAGTATTACGAGAACAATTAGAATCGCAGTGGAATTTCGCAAATTCTGCAATCATACTTCTAATGAAGATGCTGAATGATTATAAGACATTATTTCGTTTACTTTTCCCAGAAGAACAAACATTTTACTTACTCCAGTTGATGTAGCACCTATTGTTTTCCTTTGAAACATAAAACATAAACATGTACTGTAACACAAACTTATTATTATTATTATTATTATTATTATTATTATTGTTGTTGTTGTTCTATATATAAAAGATGAGGAATTATGTACATTATTTACATTCGACGGATATTTGTCCTCATCTTGTTTGTTGTTAATACCACGTTTCGGTTGATATACCCTCCAGTCTTCATCTATTGCCATGGGGAAATTTCGAACCTGGGATCTCATTCATAATGTATTTTTCGATGTTATTATTATTATTATTATTGTAATTATTATTATTATTATTATGGTTGTTCAGGTCACTGCTTGGAATCGAACTGGGAATCGAACTGGGAATCTGAGCGTTAGTAGCCCGCGCTGTGAACCACGGCGCCATATGCCCGTGGGCAATTAAGGAGTGAATTTTAGGGCTTATAAATCTATTATTTTTCTATCCTTCCTTAATACCGGTTCCCATATGCTGCTCATATCTGCCATCAGTCTGCTTAGGAGGTTGTTGTGTCCTAGCATATACGCTGCTTCTTTCGTTTTCGTATTTTCCAGTGGTGTTCTCTGCCTATTATTTTAACTTTACCCCACTGGGGTAGGTGGTTTCCAGTTTTCCATAGATGATCGGCTATACCCGATTTATCAATGCCTCCTCGTGTCAGAGCTTTGCGACGTTCGTCTACCCTTATTTCAAAGGGGTGGCATATTTCGCCTTTGTATAACCTACCACATCTGCATGGGATGTTGTACACGCAGTCTTTGGTCATATCTCTTCTATTGGTGGTTTTCGTCGAAGGCAATATTTGGGAAGTATTATATTCCTCGTGAATACTGACCTGATGTCATATGGGCGCATATTTTTGTATCTTTTCGGAGAGTCATTTCATGTAGGGTAGGCAGAGTGTAGACAGTTTGTTTTTGCCTCATCCTCTCGCTTCTTCATAGTTGGAGTGGATAGTATACATTTGGGGTAGTTGTTGCATAACAGATCGTTAATGAGATCCATCATTTCTTAGTGGTGTGTATCACGATTGCTACTTGTATTCTTTGCATAATGTGTTATGCACTAAGCAATCCATCTCTTTACACTGTATCTTCCAGTAAAGATCGGCTTGCGGTATACGGATGTCCTAAATTCATATTTGGTGCGTGTTATTAATAAGGATTCTAGGGTTTGTAGCTGATTGTCTCTTTCCTTTTCCATTGTGAACTATACGGATGGCTTTATTGAGTTCACATGAGCTAACAGCACTTGGGCATCTTCCTGGTGGGACCAGAGTATAAAGGTGTCATCAACATATCGTAGCCATTGTGTTGGTTTTATTGGTGTTCAACCAAAAGTCAAATTCTGAAAGTATTCCATGTATAAATTGGCTATTTCCGGTGATAATAGCGAACCCATAGCTAAACCCTCCAAATGTCGATATATATCAGTGTCCATAATGAAGTAGGTAGTTTCTACACAGGAGGTCAACATTTCCATCCAGTTTCTTATTGGTATATTATTGCGTTCTTTTAGATGGGTGATTGTCTCTAGTTTTTATTGTATCACCGATAGTACTTCACACATCTAGACACGCCATTTGGTTGGATTCATTAGGGGTGTCTTTGATCAATTCTGTGAAGTGGGTGCAATTCTCCACGTACGAGGTTGACTTTCCTGTTAATGAACTGATTATATCCACAAGGAAGCGGCTCAGTGGATGACATGTTGAACCTCCACAGTTCACTATAGGTCTTAATGGAATACCATCTTTGTGAATCTTAGGGAGACCGTGCATGTGTGGTAGTTTACTGTGGTGTTGAGTCAGTTGTCTGTACTTCATTGGTGGAAAGTGATCCTTGCACATGATCAAGATCTGTGCCAACTTCCTCTCTGCTTACAGAGTTGGGTCTTTCTTTTCTTTGCTGTGGCTACCATCACTTATAAGACTTGCCAAATTTTCAGGGTAGTCAGACTTATTCATTACCACTGTAGCATTTTCCTTGTCTGCTGGATGTACTATGATGGAATTGACACTCGTAGTTTTTGATAGCGAACATTTCTTCCTTAGTGATGTTTAGTTTACGAAGTTTTGCTTCTTCCGTACCTGTCTCTCTTTCCACCTTAGTTCCTCTCCCTGAGACTTTGGTATGTTTATGGCTATCCATAAATAATAATAATAACATCAAAAAATACCTTAGTAATGAGAACCAAAGTTTGAAATTTCCCCAAGGCACTTGAAGAAGGCTGGAAGGTATAACAGCCGAAACTTTGTGTTAACAACAAACAAGATGTAGACAAATATCCGTCGAATGTGAATAGTGAAAATTATTATTATTATTATTATTATTATTATTATTATCATCATCATCATCATCATCATTATTATTATTATTATTATTATTATGATCATCATCATAATCATTATCATCATCTTCATCGTTGTTGTTGTTGGTGTTGGTGTTATTATTGTTATTAATGTAAGCCAGATTTAGAGACAAGGAAGAATGTAATGCAGCTTTGAAATCAAAAGAAATAAGAACCCCTAACTAAATACTGCGATGTAAGTTGACACTCCTAAAAAAGAAAATATGAAATATATGAAATTAATGGGGAAATAATATTTTGGTTGTCATCCATCTCTCTTCTTCCACTTCTTTCCTACAGACAGGGCGTGCTTTTATCTGTCTCTTCTCAAATCTCGCTTTTCCACAGTTCACCACTTCACATCGCATCGTCTTGCTTAAAAGCCCTCACCGTTCGCTTTTATTGGTTTGTTCTCCCTTTCCATTTTTTGCACCCTCTGCAACACGTCCCAAATTTTATTTAATTTGCTTTGCGGAAAGGACTGTTTTAACGAAATCGTATATTGTCCTTACTATCGAAACGCGGAGTAGATAAAACAGGGGTCAACTGATGAAAGGAATATTCTTTATGTTGCATGTCTCGTCTGTCTGCTTTTTACGTTGTTCGAAAAATGTTCGTTTTCTATGTTTTTGCTTATTATGTTATCGTTTCTCATTGTGTCTACGTTTTTTTTATGATCTGTACCCATATATGAATCTATATATACATAGATATGTAAGTATGTACATATATGTATGTATATATGCATATGTTTATATCTTATTTATATTATCATTATATGATCGAATGCCTCGGATCATTTTCAAAGTAAGTTTTATCTATATATTTGTATACATTGTATACACACACGCACACACATATATATATACATATATACATACACACACACACACACACACACACACACACACACACACACATATATATATATATATATATATATATATATATATATATATATATGCACGTGTGTGTATGTGTGTGAGCGCGTACATTGGTCGGCCTTGTGTTTCCATCTTTATATGCATTTGCGCAATATGCATTATAGCACTCACCCAGAAACCATATTTTGTGAAGCCATATTCTTCATGGCATAGCTAAGAGTACGTGTATATACTAATTAGTATTACTCTTAATAAAGGTTACATAAAAATTATTTGTATAATCCAAGGATTCTAATCCATTTCATACCGGCAGTATTCTAAATGAATGGGTTAGAACTATCTCGAATATATTTAGTTACTATTATATAGCATTATATCATTGTATAATTCACAACAAGTGTTCTTCACGATGTTTCTCTTATCTGAATTTAGATAATAAATGAGAAATATTTCCAGTGAAAAATATGCAATGTCTGTTGTGTACGCTTATATTTCATATTCATAGAGTATTCCATGGTGGTTTCATATCTCAATGTTTTTGAATACTACTTCACGTGTATTGCATATTTAATTTTTACACTTCTGTTTCCAGACATGAAAATCGTTGTGTTATATTCTAATAAAAGTTAACCAGGATTAATTTGGTTTCATTCAGCACGTTGCAACTTGGGAAAATGGTGATTTAAAAACATATGTAGCACATTTGTGTAGGAACCAATTTATGAGAAAACTATTCCACTTTATTGTTCATTCAAGAGACATCATGTATATTTGGTTTGAACTTCAGCATAATGTAGTTTAGGCGTTTATTATCATTTCCATTTTATTAAATTGAAACCCAAAAACGAATGTGCATAAACTGTTCTCTTAACACGCATAGGCTCTTATTAATCAATGGGTAGGCAAATTAAGCGTATAGTGAAGCTTGCGATAAATAATATGTCATAATAGAAAAAAACCAAAAGGTAGTATTAGAAACAGGATCAACACATCTCTGAAAACATTCTTTGCTATCTTCAAATGGCAGATAATCGCTGACTAATATAGTTGCTCTGGTATACACAAAGTGAAGTTTGTTTGAATGTCAGTGAAAATATATTGTCTGAAAGAGGAAGAAAATGTTGACTAAACTTTCTGGATCATATCAACTGGAATGATATTGCGTCCTCAGTAATTTACAATAGACCTTAAATGAAACAATTTCTTCAGAACATAACGAAGTTCCCTGCTAAATCCTGATCATCGGATGGATCTGCGGCAGAGATTCTGTCATAAACATGCTTTGAGTTGTCTCTTTTAAAAACATCCCAGTAACAGAACGCATTCATTAGCAGACTAAATATTCCATCAGTGGAGTCATTTACTACTAGTATACTGAAATAAATATCTACTTATCAGATTTCTTATAATCAAATTGACTTCGAAATCTTCAAGTATTATAGCCGTGTATTTCTTATAGAACTTCAATTATTGAAGTTAGAATTACTTAATTAAAGTTTTGGTGGTTCGCATCCGGAAATTAATTTTATATTAGTTAATTAATTTTTCTTACATTTAATACATCACACATTTCATCAAATCTAATTATTATTTAAAACAGAAAATACTATTCATACACTCGTGTGTTCACAGAAACACATACAATTTACATATGAATATTAAGTCAAATACGTAAGCAAACGTGTGTACATTAGAAATAGTGTCTGTATGCGTGTGCATTTCTCTATGCGATCATACTTATACACATAATGCATGGATACATACACTATGAAATTTTGTTTTCTGTTCTGAAAAGTTGATATTAATAATCCACCTCTGCTGATGATTTCTCGTTGTTGTTGCTGTTGTTGTTGTTGTTGTTGTTGTTGTTGTTGTTGTTCTTCTTCTTCTTCTTCTTCTTCTTCTTCTTCTTCTTCTTCTTCTTCTTCTTCTTCTTCTTCTTCTTCTTCTGCTGCTGCTTATTATTATTATTATTATTATTATTATTATTATTATTATTATTATTATTATTATTATTATTATTATTATTTTTATTATTATTATTATTATTATTATTATTATTATTATTGTTCATTAGTTTTATTTTTATAACGTGCTTTCACTTCACTACCGAGAGCAGCTCTGTGGGCCTTGGGTATGTGCTGTGGTTTTCTGTGGTGCTTTTATGGTTACTGTATTGAAAGTGTTTTGCGTAGGATGTGTGCTGTGCCCAGTAGTGCAATTTTCTGCATGTTATATATATTTGTAAGTCCTGGTGATTTTGTTATGTATTTGTCTGAATATTTTTTTATTATAACTAAGACACCTACTATAATAGGAATTGTTTCTGTTTTTAGATTCCACATTCGAGTTACCTCTATTTCCAGGTCTTTGTATTTTGAAAGTGTTTTCCATTTCTTTCAGAGAGACGTTGTCATCTGCTGGTATTGATACATCAATTAGAAAGCATTTCTTTTCTTCATGATCTTTGACAACTATATCTGGTCTATTTGCCTTAATTTTTCTATCTGTGTGTATTGGCATATCCCAGAGTATGGTTGCTTTCTCGTTTTCTGTGACCTTTTCTGGCGTGTGTTTATACCATCTTTTTTCTGTTGTTATTCCATAGTGTTGGCATAGATTCCAGTGTATATAGGTCCCAGTTCTGTCGTGTCTGTGAATATATTCCTTCTTAGCCAGGACTGGGCAGCCAGAGATAATATGATTTATTGTTTCTTGTCGATCTCCACATATTCTACAGTTACTTGTTATGTTTGTTTCATTGTATGTTTTTGATAATTTCTGGTGGGGAGGCTTTTGTCTTGTGCAGCAATTAAAAATCCTTCAGTCTCTGCTTTGAGTCCTGAGCTTCTCAACCATTGCTGCGGTTTTTCTCTGTCTATTTATTTTGCATTTAGTTTATCCCAGTATTTACCATGTAGGGGCTTTTCTTGCCATCGTTTTATCATGGTCCGTTGCTGTTCTAGTTTTAGTTTGTATTACATTTGTTTTATAGATTTTGTTGTTTCTTCTTCTTCTTCTTCTTCTTCTTCTTCTTCTTCTTCTTCTTCTTCTTCTTCTTCTTCTTCCTCTTCTTCTTCTTCTTCTTCTTCTTCTTCTTCTTCTTCTTTGTATTTGTTAGGTAGATTGATTTCTTGTGTGTATTTGTCAGCTTCCTTAAATACCGAAAACAGTTTTTTTTGTTTTGCTCGTGTTTTGTGGCTATTTGTATTAATTTTCCTTGCTTCTGGAGTAGGTATTTTTGCAGTCCTATGGTGGTTATTTTATAATAGTTTTCCAGCTGTATAAGACCCCTGCCAGCTTCTGTGCGTTGTATATATAGCCTTTCTATGTCAGATTTTGGGTGGTGCATCCTATATCCTGTCATTATTTTTCTTGTTTTCCTGTCTATTTTACATAGTTCGTTTAGTGTCCAGTTAAGGATGTTGTAGCTGTAGCTTATAACTGGGACAGCTAAAGTGTTGATACCCATTATCTTGTTTTTAGCATTGAGCTCTCTTTTTAGTATTGATCTAAATCGTCTATAGTACTCTTTCTTTATTTTTTCTTTCATTTGTGTATGTTGTATGCTATCTAGTTCATTGACTCCTAAATATTTATATGGTTGGCTTTCGTCTAGTTCTCTTATTTCATTGGCTTTATCTAGCGTTATATTGCTACTTTTAACTAATTTTCCTCTTTTCAAGGTTGCTTTGGCACATTTTTCTAATCCGAATTTCATATCTATTTCCTTGGTAAAGCCGTGTACTGTCTATAGTAGTGTGTCTAGCTATTTGTAATTTTTTGCATATAATTTTAGGTCATCCATATATAAAAGGTGGCTGACTGTTTTTCCGTAGCATTTATAACCGCATCCAGTTCTATTTAGCAATTCAGTTAAAGGTGTGAGTGCCAGGCAGAACAGGAGTGGAGATAGCTTGTCTCCCTGGAGTATTCTTCTCCTAATGGGGATGGCTTTCGTTTTCACAAGTCCCTCTTTTGTTTGGAGCTGTAGCACTGTCTGCCATTTGTTCATTGAGTGCCTTATGTATTTTATAATAATTGGCGCCACCTTTTTTATGGCTAGTGTTTCCAGAATCCACGTGTGGGGAACACTGTCGAAAGCCTTTTGGTAGTCCACCCGGGCCATACTGAGGCCTTTCTTCTCTCTGCGGCTGTCTCCAGTTATGGCTTTATTGATCAATAATTGATCTTTACAGCCGTATGAGCCCTTGCAGCATCCCTTCTGCTCTTCTGGAAACAGGTTGTTATTTTCCAGGTGTTTACTCAATCTCTGCGATATTATTGCAGTAAAGGCTTTGTAGATCGTAGGGAGACAGGTTATAGGTCTATAGTTTTGTGGTTTCTCTGTTTCCGTGGTTTTGGGGATTAAGATGGTTTTCCCTTTCGTGAGCCATACAGGCATTGTCTCTGGTTCAGCTTTTTATACTTTCCTGGCAGGTGTTTTAACCAGAAGTTGGGGATCTTGTCGTGTCCAGGTGCCTTCCAGTTGCTTAGACTTTGCAGTGTCTGGGTGACCTCTTCAGTTGTTATAGGGGCCCAGAGTTACTCAGGTGCTAAGTTCGTTGTTTTAATGGTGCTTTTCTGGGGTTGTTGCTTCACCGACCATATTTGTTTCCAGACTTTCTCTAGTTCTTCTGCTGTTGGTGCTGCAGTAATGTCTATTTTAGAACTTGTTAACAGGGAAGATTAAATAAAATAAGGTAAGGTAAATGTTCTAATTTGATTGAATAAACTTAAACTATATCTCAACTAAGTTTCAGACAATATATAAGTGAGTAATACAGAGGTATTCGCTTTACTGCATTTAGATTTGTGGCAAAATCAAATGGTCCTAAAGAACTGACGAAGAAGAGGAGGACGGTTCGTGTTCTTCTTTTAATAATTGTTTTGGGCTGTACGACAATATTTCTATATATTATTTGAAGCATAATCAACACGGGGCATTTTATCCTTGGAACGAAAGACCCGACTAAATAATCGTCCAAATGATATCGTAGTGTATGTTGTTTACTTTAGGTAGCGTATGTGCCTGTCAGCGATGTAGATTTACTGTGTGTTTCATATTTAAAAGAACCTGAATATGCGGAATACTGTGACTGAAAATTAATAGGTGTTCCACATTTAGTTCTTGATAGAATTTTGCTGTTTATTTAGAACCGATCACATATAAATTATCTTCAATCTTCTACAAACTAAGGACTTAGTATCTATATACATATTACAATACATCATGAGATACAACCGTAAATATAACACACACACACACACTCACACACACATACACACACACACACACGCACACACACGTACACACACGCGCACGCGCGCACGCGCGCACGCACACATATATACATGACAATTTCTGTCTGTCTATATGTTCGTCTGACTGTTGCCGTCTTGCTGCCCAAATCAGCAAATCAAGCTTCAACAACTTTTGCGTACATTTTGAACTAAAGTTCAGTTCAGTTATAAGACAATTGGAATTCGATAACAATCTATGATGGACCCAATATGTAGTTTGGGGTATTACGTGATTAAATGATAGGGGTGCAGAAGTGTTAGGTTCAGGGATATGTGGAAAAATGAGGGGGGGGCTGATATCAGGGAAGGGGAGAGACATGAAGAGATAGACACACAGGGAATGTGAGAGACAGTTATCGAGAACGGCACGCAGGGACAGAGCGCGAGAGACACAATTTCAATAGGTTGTTCTTTCATTTCTTCCTATTACTTAACTTATACCCTTTATTGAATTAACTATCGTATACTCAGTCAAGTCTTTTACAATACGTTCAATAACAGATGTAAAAAGGTGAAAGGTAAAGCTTTTTTTAGATTTGTTTTCCAATCACCTTATTATGATTAATTAAAACATTAGCAACACACTTAGTCAATACACGATATTTAATATATTTCATTTTCTCCCATAGATAAATGGCCCCGCATCTTCCATATATAAAAGAGAGTTTCTCGGTGTGTGTGTTTGTGTGTGTGTGTGTGTGTGTGTGTGTGTGTCTGTCTGTCTGTGTGTATCTTCCTTATGTAATCGCGAAATGAATTGCTGACTTTGACGTGTAGGTTTTCAAAAGATTTAGTAATCTTAGGACTAATAATTAAAGTATACTGTCATATATATATTTGCCTTACGAAAAGTTTACGTTATAATCTTTTCTATAAATCAATTATCGTAAACATTTTATACCACCACGAGAGCGACGATACGTCACATTTTCTATGTGAGTGTGTACCGCAAAGGAGATCTATTTCTCTATATGTTATTACGAAATATAGTCTCTCTCTCTCTCTCGCTCTCTCTCTCTCTATATATATATATCTCTCTCTCTCACACACACACACACATGCACACGCACACATATATACAAAAATGAGTATATAAAAGATATGTGTTTGTCTGAGACATAGTGATACCCAAAGTGAGTGCCACTTACACATACATTCAAAAATACGTACATAACAACACACATCACCACTCACCAAATCTTTCCCTCCTTATCTCAAACTCACGCACACGCAGACACGCACACATACGTTCACACGTCCATTTAATATACACGTACGTGCATCTTTCACTTTCTCCTCTCTTTCACTTTCTACTCTCACTTCAAAGTAAATGTCGCCGTTTCACTTTCTTTTCTCTTTCAGTTACTGGTTTATTCAAAGCATAAATATTTTTTGTAAATAGAGAAATCAACGAATATATTCGAAAATTGTGTTGCCGAATTTGCCATTTGAAGTATGTAAAGCACCCGTAATCTATCAGCTAACAAATGAACTTTATTTTCATTTACATATTTGCATTACAAAAATTCAACATGACAATCTTTCTGTAATTCAACTCTCCTAAACGATATTTCATACCACGACGAAAACGACGTCAAATTGTCTGTGAACTGTAAAAAAAGATCCATTTCTCTATATATTATGAAGAAATACAGTCACTTTTTCTTAGACATGCACACGCACACATACATACACACATACATACATAAAAGATGTATGCGCATGTATTTATGTACGTTTATATGAAAGATAATGTGCGTGTGTTTAAGAGAGAGTGAGGGTGAGAGAGAGTGTGAGTGCCATATACATACAGAAGACTGCACACATGACAGCACACATCTTCACTCGCTTTAGCTCTCTCTCAAACACACACTGTTGCGCAAACGCACGCATACAAACACTCTACGTAAAGCTTCAGTGAGAATTATATTATTTCTTGCTATGTCCACGCGCAAAATTGCTGCTCAAATCCAATTAGAATATTTTTTTTTTCTATTCTCTAATTCGTGTTTGTGAAGGGGGTATTTAAAAACAAAATCTTCGGTATAAATTTAAAAGGATGTGCTCCCAGAAATCTTGTCCTTTTCCTGTTATTTCTAGTATGTCTGCGGTGCATTTGCGCTCCCAACCTAATTGTTTTCCTAAATTTCTTTTGATTCCTATGTTTTCAAGATAGTCGTCCAAGAAACACGTTCTCAATATTTTGATTTTCTCCCTCCCAATCCCCATGTCTTCAAGGTTTCCTTTTTTGGATTATTTTTTCTTAGTAATTCAAAGAGAAAAAACAGGGTGTACGAATCTTTAAGAATGTTCTACTTTCTTTTTTTCTTAAAACAAACCACACTAGAATGTCTTTCTCAAACTTCCACTCGTCACCTCACCGCTTTCAAAATGCTACAAACTCCCACTCTTTCACTTTTAGCTTTTTGAGAAGCGGGCAAGTCACATCAGACATAATGTCGTTTACCTGTTGTTTCTAGCATGCCGGAGCTTTTTTCGGGTGCTCTAATATATTTTTAGTCTGCTGTTTTGGTACAGGCGAGAGTGAAACATTGGGTGGCTTTAGCTATTTGAAAGCGGGTAGGTGATGTGTGGACAAGTTCGGGGAGGGGTATTGAATGTTTCTTTAAGAAAAATTAAGCATTAGAAATATATATGTAGATTTCCCAGGTACGTGATCACTGTATTTTCTACATGGATAAAAAAATGCGTAGAAACGTTACGGTTCAAGAAATTGCAGGGTGGACTAGCGGGGGGTGAGGTTAAAAATTTCAAAATTGTATTAACTACATTCGATACGATGAAACAATAAATAGTTTGTTATAGTCCTTAAGAAAAGAAAGCACTTTCATGCAAGCCCAAGCATATTGTACACACCCCCTTCACTTTAAAAGAAACAATAACTTCCATTACGCTAGTAATCCACATCAATTTATATCAACTGTGCTGCTGCCCATAAGAAATGAAGAAATAATAAAATGTGGATGCAGGTCATAACACCCGGGTGACGTCATGATACATTGTTAGTATGTATAAGCATGTGTGTGAGTGTGTGTGTGCGTGTGTGTGTGTGTATGTAAAGGGGTTGAACAAAATAATGGAAACGCTTTAAAATTTCAAACAACTTTATTTTAATATGGGGTAGGACAGGATCTGGCAGTAATTACAGCTTGAAGTCTATGAGGTACTGAGTTTGAATTATTCCCAATGAAATCCTTGTCTATAGTTCAGCTAAAACAATCCCTAGTTCTTGTGGAGGATATCGGTTACTTGTTTTTCAAAAATGCACAATAAATGTTGAATAATATTGAGATCTGGGGACTGGCTAGATATGATGATCAACTTCACCAGAATGTTCCTCATGCCATTCAATAAAAAAACTTTAGCTGTGTGAATTGGTGCATTATCACACTGAATGATTGCGTTTCCATCCGGAAACAATTCCGCAAACATAGGATGAATTTGGTCAGATAAACAGCTAAAATATTCTTGACAATTCTGCTATGAAGGAAAACCATTAGGCCAGTTGTTTTTGCAAGATATAGCCCGCCAGATAACCACAGAACCTCCTCCTATTTTAATAGTTGAAAGAAGACAGAATGTGTTAAATGCTTCTTTTGGCTGTCTCCACATGTACACTCTGCCAGTGATCGGAAATAAGGTACTGAATGACTCGTCCGAGAAAATAACATTCTTCCAATTCTCTAGGGACCAATCCTGTAGGTTTTTAGTCCACTATAAACGCTCGGCAAAGTTTGTTTTTAAACTTAGTGGGTTTCAAATACGATCACACTGTGATATATACTGACGAAAGTTAGAGTGGCCTAGATTCCACATATTATAACATTTTTGGAATTATAAATTTAAATGAATGAACATTCACATTTTGAAACATTAGTTAAGGAATTGACCGCTAGCGAATATATAAAAAACAAATTCAGCACACCTGAAGATTGAAGCTAATATTAATAAGTCCTGTTGTTACAAGTTTAATGTAAATGCTGCTGGAAATTCAATTATTATATTTTCTGTATTTCTTTTTTGTTTTAACGTGTAAATGTCGTATAACGAAATTTGTAAAAATGATTTTATCAACAATTTTGTGAACTGATATTTATTGATTATGATACTGCGTTAAGGAATGTATATTTGAAAACTTTTGTGGTATTTTAACTTCCGTATTATGACATTTTGCTATGTAAATGGATAGATGTTGTTTCATTCACGAAATGGTATCCAATAAGCTCATTAACTTATTGTTGAGGTAGGAAATAATATGAAAAGATTTTATCACATCAACTTTGTTACAAAAGTCACGAACACCAATGCTCACAGTAGAAATATCAAGTGTCACTTTGCCCTGACAAAATAAAGCGTTAACATGTGAATCGTAGAATATAACACATTTGAAACATAAAACTTTGGTGTGGAAGGCTAAAGTGACAGCTACATTGTATTTACCAACTTTCCTCTGTTTGCAGCATTTTTGTTTTTCTTTAACACCGAGCACTCACAAAAACTTTCGATTGAGAAACACATAAAGAACTAATTTACACCCAAAGGAATGGCATTCAACAAGTAATATTGGATACAAATTTTGATGTAAAAAAACAATTTCAGTGGAAGGAGAATGTCAATTACATCGACCACCGGTCTGAAGAGATAAGTGTTTTATCGATCCCTGAAGGGTGAAGAGCAAAAACGACCTCAACGGAATTTGAACTCAGAACATAAAGACAGACAAAATGCTGCTAAACATTTTTCTCACAGTTGTAACGACTCTGTCACAGGACTTCAGTAGGAATCTACTGAAGAGTAGACAGGGTATAAATACCCGTCATGGAGTTGAACATGTTCCCCGAGTCGAAGGAGTTCTTTTATATTCTCACCCGTTCAAATATGCACCGTTTACAACGCTTGCTCCCGCTGACGAACAGGGCCTTCCTAAAGATTACGCGCATAGTCTCTTCGTCCCTGAGGCACAACATATTGCTGGCCAAGATGTGGTGCATTGTCCCTCCGGAATCCTAAATGAGGATCTGTGGTTGGAGACGTGCTGCTTGAATGTATTACCGGAAAATTCGAAGAATATTTGTATACTGCTCTCGGTAATGTCACTTCTGTTGGTGTTGACGCTGCCACTTCCTCTGTTTCTGCTATTCATGTTTTTGGTATTGATTTTGGTGCTAGCGTCTTTAATGGTGGTGTAAGCGACATAATCAGTAGTGGTGTTGGTGTTGGCACCGTTAGTGCTGCTATAGCTGTTAGAGCTACGATCTGTGCTACTGTGGTGGCTGCTGTTGTCGTTATCATAATTAGTATTATCATTTGTATCATTATTAGCATTAACATTAGCGACTGTGCTTCCAGTATTTGTGTTAGAATTTCTGCCGTTACCATTGAATACTGCTGTTGCTGATGCTGTAGAACTAGTTGAGAAAGTTGCAGCTGCTATTAAGTTCAGATACGATCACAGGCTACTAAACGATTCAGGAGATCCCGGGTCGGTTATAGATAGCGACCTAGCGGAGAAACAGTCTTGCGGTTAACACTTTATACTTTAATCCTGTACAAAACAAGAAGCCACGGGGTCTTCCCCTCCTTCACGTTGAAGAGAGTTAATAAGCCACAAGCCATTATGGCTTGAAGAGACGTTGTAGAGCTAAGCGCTTTATGGACGTGAAATCCTTGGTAACCAAATAGACCGGTCATAATTGATTGTCTTATGATGCGTCTAATTGTACTGGTTCGTAAGGCCCAATCTGTTATTTCTTTTGCTTGTTGTCACTGAAATAAAATATTTTTGAAACTTTCTGGTCGAGAAAAGAAAGTACAAGTTCAGTATTCTTGTCTCTGTTATCAAGCACACTTTTCCTCCACAATACCTCTTCATTAGTAACCCACTTTCTCTGTGATTGTCATGTTATTAATATCATTTTGATGATATTTTCTACTTCTAACCTGATGCAGGCCCATTGGAAGATACACCGCATTTTTTAAAGTATTTTTTTGTGCGTGAAGACTTGTAATTCGAAGAGAATCCTGTCGCTTTCCTGCAAAGTTGCAATAAACATAAATCAGGCTGTTGACTAAAAACAAAATTCCGACATCGACTATGGGGTTGCCTAAACTGCAGATTAAACAGATTTGAATATACTGCACTGGGTTTTATCTTTGTTCAAGGCATTTTACAACGACAAAATATTGAGATTTATTATGCATTATAAGTAGCGTATAATATTTCATAGAAACATTCTTTTCGAATTTAGAAGAGGAAATGAAAACATTCAAATTTTTGTCGGCACCCTTTTCAGGATTTATGTTTCCATCCTGCGCAACACTAAGCCATGTCCGCGTGTATGCAGCTGGGTAAAGGCACAAGAAACTCATTGATCAATTCTCCAGAAGTTTCCTGTTGATGTTACACGCTCCCAATGCAGCAAAGCCCGGCAGCATGCGTGCTTTCTATGTCATCTATGTCTGAACTGTATAATACAGAATGTTCATACAAAAAACATTAAGTGCTGTTGTAACTCACAGTCATTTGAGTTTGTCCATGTCAGCAAATCCACAAGCTACGCTCGAGGCCTACGATTCGTACCACACCCCGCATATTCCGTCTCCCCTTTATTCGGACGCGTAAATATAGGGTGTCCCAGAATTAATGATGATTTGAGTGAATAGGATGCATTTTTAAACACACTTTTATTCATGTTTATCATGTTTAATGTGTGTTAAAAGTGTATAAATTTAGAATTTTGTTTATAATTTCATTTTCATTCCTATTGGACCCCTCTTATTTGTCCATGACAGGTTGTTTTTCGTTTGGCAATAATCGTTTTCTTTAGATCCATCCCCAAGATGGAGCAATCGCTTAGCTGGGCTTAAAGGACATGTTCAGTTAGCAGTGCATGCACTAACTCATGAAATGCTTCAAAATGTGTTCCACTACGCTAAGGAAAGATTTTTAATTATGCAAGTATACAGACATGTTGAAACTTTTCAATAAAAGTTTAACATAAGGATTTATAAATCTATTTGTTTTGGTAATAAACATAAAATTCTGACACCATTTTTTTAATTTGCATAATTTCCTTCAAACATAGTTAATTCTGGAACGCCCTTCATGGTGTAGCGTTCTCAGTTGTTGCGTTGCTCGAGTAAATATTAAAATCAAAGGTCTTCCCCATGTAAGCTTCCCATCTTTTTGTTAAGCGTATTGTATCAGTGGGTATATTATCCAAAATGTATCTCTTCTTGAAAGGTGTGACTGTGAGGTTGAGAAGCTTGATTTCCAAAAATATTGCCTTGCATTGAGTAACTCTGTGCAGCATTACAGCTCCATACCAACCGAAGCCTTGTGTATTATACAATTGCCATTAATTTATTGATATATAAAATAACACATACAACTCACTTATTATTATCAAATACAAAACAAACAGAAGTTCGTGTATGGAACTGATCTTCTTTCTAGTTCAGTTATTACGTTCTTTCTAGTTCAGTTATTACGTTCTTTCTCATAAAATACTCACTTTTATGGGAAGTGAATCTATATATATAATGTCACTATGAGTGTGACTCTCGAGAATGATTAAAAGTAATTAGTCTATCAACGATGGGTGTTGCTGCTAGTTTATCTATATATGTACGTAGGTATCTATCTATCTATCTATCTATCTATCTATCTATCTATCTATCTATCTATCTATCTATCTATCTATGAATATATATATATATATATATATATATATATATATATATATATATAGATAGATAGATAGATAGATAGATAGATAGATAGATAGATAGATAGATAAATAGATGGATAGATAGATAAACCTGGGGTATTAAATGTAATATGGGTAGGTAAATGATGCATAATCCTCTATGTGTACAGTGCTCATTAGTAAGTATATTTTTTCTGTAAGTTCTGTATCAAGAGCTGTTGAATAACATAATATTTCGTTTGTACTTCAGAACTATGAATAACATTACTTAGATAGTTACAAATGAAAAAAAACCCATCTATTTAATATAATTATTTCGCCATCGTTATTATTGATGTTTAGGCTCGTGTAATCACTAACTGGGATGGTAAGTGAAGAAAAAAATATAAAAATGTTGTCTAGATTAATATGCTCTACAATCTCTGAGATTTGAGTTCGCAGAGAATTATTTGTTCTATCTAACAATTCCAGGACAGCAATGAGTCGTTTTGAAAGTTTTTTATTGAATTAACGATAGATACATAAGGTTTGTATAGAACATAACTGTTTCCGTTCTTTTACTTATAATCAAACTTTTATATTCATATTTATGTAATGTATTCAAATTGCGAAGGAGGGAATTGTGAGTAACGCAAGTATATTAACCCTCAGTGTTGCTACGAAAGTACGGTGCTGTAATGTGGTATAGATATGGTTCCCTGAATATGGAGACGGGATGTTTATTTATCCTATACACTCTAGGAAAGTACTAAATACTTCGTATCATTCAAATAGGGTTTTCATCTGTAAAGAAATAAAAATGAATTCATACAGAGAGCTCTTATAGAAGTAATTTCCAATTTTAACTGTCGCAATTTCCGATAATAAACATCTGGAATTCACTAAAAATATACGATCTTATGTCTTCCAGCATAAACATCACAATAATTGATTTGAATATTTTAGTTGTATGAATAATAGGAGCCACTAAATATAAACGCTAACGGTCACTTCCTTAAGTAATGTATCAAAATGTGAATAGAAATTCATTCGTAAATAGACATTATATTACAGCAGTTTGGTTTGAATTAACCCATTTGTAAATAGGGGCCCCATCCAAACAAAGCAATCTTTGATTATAGAATGTTAGTGTTTCATTTAAATTTGAATATAATGTTAGTCTATTACATTTTCATGAATGCAAAACAATTTATTTACTCGCTCTGGATATGATTTCCCTGATTTAACTTTCATTAATTTTGAAACGGAAAATAAAATTTATTATCAGTGAAGCACAGATAAGACATAACATTAATGCCCTCAATTAGAGGCAAAATTGATATTTGGGCGAACTTTTCCTTCGATCTAATTTATGGCATAAAATAATATACATTCTTATATAATTTAGTGACCTTGAATTTTGTTTTCATTCCCCTTATTTATACCCTTTCTTTTCCTTAATAACTTAGAGTCTTGAGAAATGGAGAACAGATCGTAACTTCCAGCTCCTAGGACACACAAATGTATCCCAAACGCATCGATGATTTTAGAGTTAGTTGTTAGTTTTGATATATTTATGTGACTTGTTGATTTTGGGGTTCCATATTTCTTGTCTTCTTTTACTCTTTCACCGCCTTCGCAGTTCCTTTGAGAAGTCACTTCTTAACTAGATGTTACTGCCACATGTTTAGAAGTTAAGGTATCTGCAATAATGCATAAGTTTTAACAAGTTTCTATCAGCTCCCGCATTGCGGCACAGGAATAGATGAGTTTATATTATTAGGCACTCATCAGGACGTGCAGGAAATAGCTCGCCCGATATTTTGTCACTCTGTGTCTGAAGTTACTCATTACAGGTTCGTGATGTGCTAGAGAATTGCCGATGAGCAAAGAATCAGAGCTACTACTGACGTTCCATGCAGTGATTTCAATTTCTCCTTGGTCTCTCTACTGCAGCAGCAATATGTGAGCAAGCGTTTTGCGTATGATTTTGACCTGATTTTGATTTCACGTCTTGTAGAATAACCACTCACTTTCATAAGCACTATCTTCGTCTCGGCAGCAGAGATTATATAACGTCTCATCTACGTTTTATTTATAACTAAATTTAAAGGTATACAGAAATATCTTCCGACTTTCACGAAACTGAGTTACAGCATATTCATGTCTGCTTTCTATAAATTCGTCAAAGTCACACACATTTGTGATTATTTTCTTTCAACTTTATTTCGTTGATTGGAGTTGGTAAATGTCTGAAACGTCATTTTGGTTTGTAATGCAAACACTTATTTTGTCGTTACTACTTTGATTAAGGCCGTGCAAGTTTGCAGTTTGTTGCAATTATTAATTTTATGTCACGAGTATCTGTGTTTCCGCAGGGAAAACTCACTTGTTTTATTGTCATATTTTCAGTTTATCTCATTTGTCAATTCATTTTCCTCTATTCCAAAACTTCTTTTGCTTTTCAAGTGGGCCGTAGTCAATTGTATTTACGTTGTGCTGTTCATCATCAGTTGCATCTTGTGAAAGAAGGAATATTGAATAAAATATGAGCATCAGAATGTAGTTTCAGAAACAGTAATATACGGTCTAAAAGGAAAAGCGTTGGTGTACCTCAGATACTGAAACAAGCGACCACGCATTTAATTAGTACATACAAACGCACAAAAGCACGCACACACACACACACACACACACACACACACCACAGGAGCGCGCGCACACACACCCACAGACACATCATAATACAAGTCAGTCGAAAATAATTGCTTAACCATAAATTTTCGCCTATTTTCGACAGGGCTAAATGAAAATTGATAATAACAATAATCAGTTCGTAAGCCAAACTTTCTAGGCGATACACGAAAAATAAGGATCCATCTTTGTATGACATTATGACACATGACAAAAACTGAAATATCTACATAGCAGATGACTCCAGATTGCGCGTATCAAAATAAATGGCCGTGAACCAGTCCCATCAGTATTGCTAGTGAACTGTTAAAACGTACCTTCACCATTTTTTCTTAATCATTGCCCAAAGGAAACAAGTCAATTACTTTTTGTCTATATCGCAATACTTCATCCATATATCTTCATGACCAAACGATAATTGAAAACCCTGATGTATGAAACTCCAATTCACAGAGTTAACCCCTATGCGTATCAGCGGCCGACGATCTTTCTCTTCAAACTTTATATCTGAAAACTTGTAAAGGGATCGGATGACCCTTCTTACAGATCACAGCATAGACTAACAAACAATATTACGTAGTAAGTAAATTTAACCGGTGTTATAAAATGGAAAAAAGAAAAACAGAAAAAAACCCAGAATATTTTCAACCGTGTATATTTTGTGTAGAGGGTTTCAGTATTCCATCTATATGCCGAAAACACAAAATGGCTGTTTCTTTAAATTAACACCATGAAATCGGCTTTGATGGTTTTTGCTTTAAATATATGGTAAGCAATACAGGATTAATATTTCTATGTTAACGAAAAATATGATTCATTTCGCGATTTTTTTTTCCTTTTGCTTTATGAATGTTTCTTTTTTTTGCTTGTGAAAAATTGCTTTAAATTGTATACTTAAATGAAATATTTTGCTGATTAAACATGAAAAAATTATTTTGTATTTGGTGCAAATAGTGTGTCGCGTAATTAATATGATTTATTAGCAGAGTGAACATAACATCAACAAAAAGAAAAGAAGAACAAAAGAATAAATAACGCATATTAGCCAAAAGCAAGCGTATATACCCTCATCTCGGTTGACAGAGAAACGTGAAATTAAAAAAAAAACAGGCTACACCTTTAATGAGATATTCTCTTGATGTAAGGAATCTATTGCATTCTAGGAAACGATAGCAAACGTCTGTGCCACCATTACGGCACAAACGAGTTCTTTTCATTTTGATAGGACTAAATAGCCTTCACCTAGTCACCTCACCATACATGTTGCAAAAGAGAGGATTCAAATCAAAAGAGCTAGTTTATGGACTGGTACAGAAGTTCAAAGGAGAAAGCTGAAATTTACTTTGCCTTCTGTTTCTCGTTCGCTAATATTTGGTCAAAAATGTCCATGGAACCTTGAATTATCTTCCCACGCGCATGTACACTCAACCAATCGGAAACACATTTTCTCGTTTTATTTTCACATATATACAATATTTATATATCTAGGTATAAAAATATTTAGATCACTATGATGCCACACATACATTGCGTCAGAAATCTCTTCATCGATAAGTGATTCATTAATCAACTGAAGTAATATGATATGAAAGGTGTTTGTGGTTTTCTGAAGTGACATGTGGTAGGTTGTTGCGAAAAATACGTAACACCTTCATACATACATACATACATACATATATACACACACATACATGCATAAATACATACATACATAAATACATACGCATATGCATAAATATAACATATATGAATATACACATATATATATACATATACATATATATATTAACATATATATATATATATATATATATATATATATATATATATATATATATATATATATATATATATATATATATATATATATGTATATATACACAAAAATATACGTTCAAGTGCGTCTGTGTGAGAGAGGGATGGAATGGAAAAAACGGTGAGAGAACACAGAGAAGTGGGAGAGAATGAATACTCGTTTAGTCATCCTCCAAAATGCCGATAACACTGACCTGTAAATAAGTTGGTAGCATAAATTTGTTTGATGATTGAAAACATAAAACATAAACATAAAAAAAAACATCCCTTCAAAGATTTCCCTACTCTCAACTAATGTTCGAACATTAGCGATAAGAAAAGTAATAGTGGCCGTCCAATAAATTTTTAGACTCCATTCAAAAATCAATACCGATTGTCTTTCAGATTTCTTTATGTAACAAAAATATGGCTTGAAATTTCTTTTTTTTATTACTATGATGATGGCTAAACAATCTAAAGTACAAGAAATCAATGACTTTCACATAATGTAATGAAAACAAGATTTATTTGTCAATTGCATTCATGTAAATTATGAATTCAGTTATACAATACAGATTTACGCTAGACAAATTATTGCACTAATTTCTCCACGATAGATTGTTTGTGCAGATAATATTTCTGATTAAAACAATGTAGATATAACTAGGTGAAAGTGCAATGTTTTGAATTTTTCAAAGAGTAACTGAAGCCTTTTAATTTACTGATCCTCTATATAGGTCGTTTGTCTTTAATTATCAGTACCTAGAATTAGAGCAAAGAAGTGAAATAGATCGGTCATTTCAAGCAGATGTGTGCAAAGATTTATTAGTTCATTTGTATTGTATAAACAGTAATTCTAGAGATGCTCTTCACATTACCGCAATGTGTGACGTAAGCCCGCTCAGAAATGGATCGCCATTATTTATATGCAATATATCATTCCTTCTTACGTAATTGTTCACACGTATGATATATTTATAATTTATTCATACATAATCTGTATCTAGTGATATAAATAATTCAAATTTTAGTATTTTAGAAATCGAGATTTTAAGGAAGCACTACACTATACTAAGAGAATAATTAAACAAGATATATACTGATTACTTCTTATGGGATGCTCAAAAATATCATTTATCAATTTCGATGTGTGCAATGAAAAAAAAAAATTCACAAAAATATGAGGATGTCAAGAAAACTTTTCGTGGAAAAATCCATTCTAGATGAGGGATGAGAGATGACATTTTAGAAACATTTGTATTTTCTTCAGTTCGGTTCTGTGCAAAGTTACTCCTGATGAGTTTATAGAAAATAAAAATAGTTTTAAGTTTAATTGAGGCCATAAGAAACTATTTGGTGATATTGTAAGTCAATGCTTATTGTTTTGTCATCTCTTCTTCTTCTTCTTCTTCTTCTTCTTCTTCTTCTTCTTCTTCTTCTTCTTCTTCTTCTTCTTCTTCTTCTTCTTCAAGAGAGAGAGAGAGAGAGAGAGAGAGAGAGTGAGAGAGAAGGTGAGAGAGAAAGAGAGAGTGAGGGAGAGAAATGTCAGTAAGAGAGACAGTGAGTGGTAACAGCGTTCATCGCAAGAGAAGCAGATACATAGATACAAATACACATTGTTAAATCAAAAACGGGAAAGAATAGAGACATCAAGGAAGTGAAAGAGAAAGGGACAGTGAGAACGGCAGTAGATACTTAAATCAGAAGATACTAAAACCCTGCAAATATCGGATGTCAATTTCACTTTTGAAAAAAACTAAGACAAATCCGGCCAGTAGCAAAGCAAAAAGTAGGAACAGAGAGAGAGAGAGTGAGAGTGAGAGAGTGAGAGAGAGAGTATGAGAGAAAAAGAGAGACAGTGTGGCTCTCTCTCTATAGGTATGTGTTTGTATATGTGATTGTGCACTGGATCTCTTTCAGCATACCAGCAAACCAAAAAATCACACCAGCCAACATCCACACTACCTTCAAGCCCGTCATATATGTAAGTATGTATGTATGCATATATGGATGTATGTATGTATGTATGTATATGTGTTTGTGTCTGTGTTTGTCCCACGACCACAATGGTTCACACCAATATTGGTGCGTTTGCATCTCTGTAATTTAGCTTTTCTGCAGAAGAGACTGATAGAATAAGCACCATGCTTACAGGGAATAGAGGGAATATTCGACTAAAGGGTGGTGCTCTAAAATGGCCACGGACAAATAACTGAAACATGTAAAAGAATAAATGATTACTAGAACGTTCCGTACCGCTAAACCAAGAAGATTGTTTGAATATGTATGATGTATTCTAAGGTTAATTAGTAATTCGTTTACGTTTGTGTAACTGAGATACTTTATTTGGATTATATAGTCATTGATGTTACATTGCATTCTATATTCTGTAACAGTTACAATATACTTTTCTAGGCCTGAAATTTTTGTGGGAAGGGGGCAGGTCATTAGATCGACACCAGTACACAACTGGTTCTTAATTTATCGACCCGGAAAGGACAAAAAGCAAAGTGCACCTCGGCAGAATTTGAACTCAGAAAGTAAAGATAGACGGTCATACGATGCGAACGTTTCTCATGGCACCAGTACACTGCTTACAGATGCTTACATGTTTTATGTTTTCTGGAAATTTGTCACAGGTCCAGCTATTTATTATTATTATTATTATTATTATTATTATTATTATTATTATTATTATTATTATTATTATTATTATTATTATTATTATTATTATTATTATTATTGTTCAGTAGTTTTATTTTTATAACGTGCTTTCACTTCACTACCGAGTGCAGCTCTGTGCACCTTGGGTATGTGCTGTGGTTTGCTGTGGTGCTCTTATGTTTACTGTATTGAAAGTGTTTTGCGTAGAATGTGTGCAGTACCCAGTAGTGCATGTGTTGTTGCGTTTTCGTTTTTTGGGTAGAGCACTGCTGTGAAATAGGCGTGTAAGATCGAAATGTGTTCCTCACGTGTCCATTTATGCCGTTTTGGTTTTGTTTGCGGGACATGAGGAACAACGTCCGGCCCTTTATTTTGACGGTCATCGTTTACGTAGGGTACCGGTTCGTTTATTTCTGTTGTCAGATTGTTTTGCACATTCATATCTACGTATGTTTTTCGGAAAAAGCTTACAGTACGTACTTCTCGATTGTTATTCTTGGGTGGAATAATACCGGTGTTATTTAATCTGTTTGTAATTTGTTTGTACATGGTGTTTTGGGGTTCGAAGATGGTCTGATTTTGATGTAACACGTGTGTTTACGATCGCTGTGCGGGTAGTGGAGGTATCAAGTTAAAATACATCATTATATTTGGAAAAATAGAGATATATTTCATTGAGTATTACTTACTCGGATATAGTCCAACCCTTTGTCAGCTATTTTTTGTACATGGTGTTTTTATTATTATTATCATTATTATTATTATTATTATTATTATTATTATTATTATTATTATTATTATTATTATTATTATTATTATTATTATCATTATTATTATTATTATTATCATCATCATCATCATCATCATCATTATTATTATTATTATGTAGTAGAAGTAGTAGTAGTAGTAGTAGTAGTAGTAGTAGTAGTAGTAGTAGTAGTAGTAGTAGTAGTAAGAGTATAATTGTTTTAGATTGAATGGGAGATCAACGCAAGCCATCAAATTAATACTGGCTTACAAATGTATGAAGCCGAATATACCCATCACGATTACACATCTCACACGTGTGCACCATGTACATGTATCTTAAGCAGATGTGCCTTATATGGTGATCTTATAGCAAGATATGTGCCTTATATGTTGATCTTATATCATGACCATGTAGATGGGGCCCTGTTAGAATCGTCATTACTATGGAAGGAGGAAGGAAATTATGTCTTGAAATGGACTGTAAAAGACAGAATATCGCACGCTGATTACCTCAGCTCCGGTGCGTCATGACTACAAGGATTGGTTTAGAAAATTAGGTAAGCGGGTGTTCACGGTGTCATGAAAGAGAATTTGCGGTTTGCACTGATAGGGGTAATTAGAGTAGAATCTATTAGGTTTGTAAGCCATGAGAGATGAAGAGAAATATATATAGAGAGGGAAACATAGAAACTTGGTAGAGGCTCTTAGGAACGGCATAGCAACCGACGTCGTAGTGACGAGATTGACACTGAAGAAATCATTCTACTCTAAGCACGAAAGATTCATTGTCAAATCTAAGGCACATTCTCTAACAAGCAAGGGGACGAAAACCGCTTGTTGATCCTGAGTGGCAGAAGTGCAACGTCGAAAGAAAGCTGCTCTTTTTGGTGGACCAATATGGGAGCACGGAACTTGAGCACGATTATACGTCAGTGTCATTTCCAGATCCTCCAACTTCGAGGAATGACACTTCAGAACACAGGAAGGATTTCAGTGTTCAGTTCGACAGGCTCCCACGATCCTCGGAAAGGCTGTAAAGAGTTGTAGAACACTGACAACAGATGCATTAATACGGGATGCGATAACAGACTACGTGGTGGGGGGATCTAAGAATTTTACATATATATGCTAAACACATTTGGCGTTATCTTACCAGTATAACGACTCTTAATGTCTGGTTGTCACCAACTACAGCTGCCTACTGTTGAAGGTATATATGCAGCTTTAAACATTAGGTTTGGATGCGTTTTGACAGGTTACAGGTTAAGATCGTTTATATAGATTTGAGTATCCATTTATATACATATAACGTATAGACATATAGGGAAACGTCGCTATGTCTTAGTGATGTATGCAGAATGCATATATGTAATATACACTCTTAGTCACGTTGAACATGTATGTTGAAGAAAAGTGACATTTAACTAGCACGGTTATATAACAGTTTAAAGAGGATAAAGAAGTGTTCTGCATAGCAAGATGAAAATATCTGTGGAATTAAATTTAAGTAGTGATATTTTTTCTGAAAATGTTATTTAGTTTCATCATACTAGATTGTCTGTATTTTATCGTGTTGACAAGTTTTCAGTATACCTCCATAGGAATGAACGCAAATTAATCTTAATCGAATTCATTTTTTTCTTATTAAAATACAAAAGTGAAGAACGGACTGGGTTTAACACCAATCGTTTACTTACAGAATGTAGTAAAAATAATAACAGTGAATTCATCACGACATGATCATGATGGAAAAATTGTAGTATATATATTATGTGAAGTGAATATGTTAAAAAGGCAGATGTCACGAGAATGATGACAGGATAAATTTACGTAGCTATTTCTATAACCTACACTAACAGTTAGAGAATAGCTTGACGTAAGGTCATGAAGACTGAACAGTGCGAAATAGCAATGTAGAAATGCTCGACAAGGTCGCCTGTGACAACCGCATATCAATAAGTAGATTCTCAAAAGTCTGAGTTTAGATAATTGCTGTAAACCTAGACGCCTCTCTCCATTAAAAAGAAAGTCTTCATGGAGACTAGAATCGGTGTATGAACAGTAAAATTGACCAATGGAAAATCGTAAGAGATTTATAAACAAAAGACAGCCGACACGACTATTACGTCCTGCTGCTGCTGCTATGCTAATGTCTATCACTGCTACACCAGATATCTACTGCAACTGACTGCAGAGATGTGAGGAATTAGATTAGCTGTTGTCGTCGAGGGGGTGACTGATGGAGTGCAAACACGCACCATCCAACGACAGTCTCAATCTCTTGTGATACATTATAGACAACGTAGATAAAGCAGCTGGCATGAATGTGGCTCTGATCAATTTCAAGGCTTTGATAGTGCCAACTACAAAGAGTTTGAAATCCTTCTCGCAGAGGAGTGGTTGCGCTCCCGTTTGCCGGAACTGGATTGCTGCAAGGTACAGCGCTATGCTATGGATAATCTGGGTGAATGGTTACATATCATAGCATTCGAAAATCATACGCTCGGTCCGGCGAGTGTATCGTCTCTTGTTTATTTTCTCTGTTACCACTCTAGGGCCTTTTCTGAAGAAACTGGAGGCGTTGAGACGCATTCTCTTCTAGAACTAGGGCAAGGGCAATTTTGCCATACGCAGACGTTGTCATATTCACAATACTGAACGGCAGGCACGCTGTCTAGTCCGGCACTTCTCTGAAAAGTACGATGCGGTTGCAGGGGTAAAAATGAATCATTCAATATGTGTGGATCTCCAGTACGGCACTTAAAGAATCGGGACATTTCATCCAATAACGTCGTGGAACACTGTATGCAGGGGCCTCTAAAATTGCTTGGGTTCTGGCTTGGACCGGATATCAAGGTGGAGAAGTACTGAGATGAGATGATGAGGTTTGTGACCAGTCTCAGAGTTAAAAAAAAAGTCTAGGGAAAAATGTCCGTAAAATGTTGGACACATGTGCCTTACCCTAATTTATGTCTGACCAAAAAGGAGCACGTACACTTTCAATTTCTGTTGTGTGTATATTTATTTATTTTTGTAATTTAATTGATTATTTAGTATTTCATTATGTGTAGACACCCGTTTTGCTTCCCTTATCTTTCACCCTTGTGTTGCATTGGAAGATGCCTCTCCTAATTTCTACCGTCCCTAAACGTCTTCCATATGCTGTCAGATACGTCCTCCAATTCGTCATACTTTTCCCAAGCAATCTTTCAACATTCGAAGAAATACCAAATATTTTCATGCACTCCATAATCCAAGAATGTGAGATTATGTCGTATGCTTTACGATAGTCGATATGGCTAAGTTATTTTTCCTCCTCTTACAGTTTCTGAGCACAGTTTTGTCTATCAGGAGTTGATCCTTGGTGCCACTGCACTTACGATTGCAACCCTTCTGCTCATATGGTAGGACTCCATTTTTTCCAGATGTTCGAACATTGACTCTGCGAGCATTCCAGTCAATAACTTCAACATAAGGGACAAACAGGATATTAGCCTGTAATTGTCTACCGTATTGCCTTTCTCGGTGTTTTCAGGCACAGCAACGTCTTACCCAATGTCAACCACTCTGCTGTCACTTGGTCGGCATTGAGTTGCGTAGCTATTCGTGCATCAGGTACCGGGGCCTTCCAGTTGCACATTTTTGTTCTGATTTCTAAAAATATCTTCATAATTGGAATCAGCAAATTCTTCTCCGGTTGCACACAATATATATTTTACAGGAATATAAAACATGATGAATCAATTTATGTATAGTGCAGCTTTATGTCTATTAAACATATACATAATTTTCTCATTTTTCACATTTGTAACAGTTGCAACTTTCATGTTCTTCTTATTATTATTATTATTAGTAGTAGTAGAAGTAGTAGCAGCGGCATCAGTAGTGGTGGTGTAGCAGCAGCAGCAGCACGGAAGTTTATTCCTTAAACGTTCAAATACTCCAATAACCAATATTTGAATTATATTTCTAAAAATGTCTTTATATTCATAATTAGAATCAGCAAAATCTTCTCCGGTTGCACCCAATATATTTTACAGTAATATAAAACATGATGAATCAATTTATGTAGAGTGCAGCTTTAAGTCTATTAAATATATACATAACTTCCTCATTTTTCATATTTGTAACAGTTGCAAATTTCCTGTTATAAAATTTTACGCTGATTGGGCGGATGGGTAATGGAAATTTTTAATATAATGACAGATTTTTTTTTTTTGTCCTGCAATTTACACCCGCATTCGAATTGACAGCGGTTCTACATAGACGGTTATTATGTTCTTTGATGTGTTATACAGACTCCTGCGTTCTAAACACAAAAAATACTTGGGGCATCTTTATCCTTAAACACTTTAAGAGATGACAAGGAAGTTATCCAGATTTTCAACAGGATGCCATTCTGTATTCATGCTGGATCCGTATTATGTTCAAATCAGTAAAATTCTAGTTGCAGAAAACGAGTGTGAAAGAAAATTAGACTTTCATATTTCCTTAATCATTAGTAGAAAAACCTCTATTGTTTGAATTAGAAAGGCTGAACACAGAAGAATAAATGCCAGGGTGACATGGTTCCTTCGATACTGGCTTTTTGGTTCACTGACAAACTTTGCTTCAACCCGTAAATTTTTTTATATTCCGTAAAAGTTTCTTCTTCACTTTCTGCCCGTCGTATTAAGGAATATAATTTCATTCTTTACTATATTCTATACCCGTGTATTTCTGTATACTCATATGACCATGGCTAGAAAGAAAGTTTCAAATTTGTCAACAATGTCAAGGTCAGCCAAAGGAGTGTCTCTGTCCATGGAAAGACAGACAGCTGCAGAAACGGAAGCATACTAAGAAACGAATAGACTGTGCACTACAAAAGCCAGAGCATCTCAAAGTAATGAACAGAAGTATGCTGACAAGGAATAGGATGCCCATTGCAGAACGAAGAGCAGTTACAGCAGCTCAGAGAAACAACTTCTATGAAGCAGCTTTCAATTATGATCACGTACATCGTTATTATGCTGAGTTTACATTGGTGCCATGACACATGAGTGTACACATTGAAAAGCTAGAAAGTGGCCTGGCGAGATACTTGCACTGGTGGAAAAGATAAACTCCCTGCAATCCCTCCAGAGCCATTGAAGAAACTATTGAACTTTCATTGAAGAAGCCATGGAAATTCTAGAGCCATTGAAACTCCGAGCCATTGAAGAAACTATTGTTATGAACCGACCAAGATTCCAAGCACTTCCAAAACAAAATTAGACCATACAACGCAGCATAATAGATGGTAGCATTTGGAGCCATAAGAGGTTTAACAGAGCCAGGATTCATGCAGACTTTCAAGATCCAAGGTCAGATTCATCATCGGATTGGCTCTCTACTACCTCTGTGAAATGAATCTGTGAAAATCGGCCATTCATTGTATATAATCTCTAACGAGTCAAGCTACACAAAACGTATTTTTCAATTACGTTTATTTACTTTATATACATATATGTATTGAAATATTTCGTTTAACATTTCACTTAGCGTCTATGTTCTATGATGCCATGCGTTGGAGAGTTATTAATGTAGAAAGTTAGTATCTCAACTACCGTCTGTTGAAACCTGCATAATCTAGGAGGAGTTTCTTAATTTCATTATTGTTTTTTTTAAACCGGGCTGCAGCGGTTATTTCTGCAAGTTACTTATAATTCTAGTTGTCTGATAAAGTACCGCTCTAAATATTTACCTATCTGCGATAGATATATATTCTAAATAGATCAAATCCCAATTGCAACTTATATTACACGTTTTCTACTTGTTTCATTCTCCTATAAAGGCTTTTCGCTCATGCACTTCTGATCGCCTTTCGTGTAAACGTAAGATTAGAGTAAACAGCGAAATAAAAGGAAATACATGAGATTAGAGAAATCTCTGTTAAGAAAGATGCAAGAAAAGAAGAATTATATTATTTCTCTTTAAATTTATGAGACACAAGCAAAATAAGACAACATTCAAAAAAGATATTTTCAGTTTCTTATCGAAATTCGGTGATGTTTTTACTTTCTGATTACAGGGTTGAATGTTTAGATGTAAATTTATATCGACTATAGAGGAAAATAAGCTATCAGTTATATGCATACATACACAAAGTCATACATGCATACATTTAAACATATATATTTATATAATATATATATATATATATATATATATATATATATATATATATATATATATATATATATATATATATATATATATATATATATATATATATATATACCTATATCTGTGTGTGTATAGACACACACACACACACACATATATATATATATGTATATATATATATATGTATATGTATTTATATATATATATATATATATATATATATATATATATATATATATATATATATATATATATATATATATGTAATAATAGTGTAGCAACACGGTGGTGCATCAGCATGGCCGCAGCTCTAAGCTGAAACTATAAAATATATATATATATATATATATATATATATATATATATATATATATATATATATATATATATATATATATATATATTATATATATATATGTATATATATATATATATATATATATATATATATATATATATATATATATATATATATATATATATATATATATGTAATAATAGTGTAGCAACACGGTGGTGCATCAGCATGGCCGCAGCTCTAAGCTGAAACTATAAAATATATATATATATATATATATATATATATATATATATATATATATATATATATATATATATATATATATATATATATATATTATATATATATATGTATATATATATATATATATATATATATATATATATATATATATATATATATATATATATATATATATATACATATATACATACGTACATACATACATACATACATATATATATATATATATATATATATATATATATATATATATATATATATATATACATATATACATACATACATACATACATATATATATATATATATATATATATATATATATATATATATATATATATATATATATATATATATATATATATATATATATATATATATATATATATATATGTATATGTATGTATGTATATGATATATATAGACATATATATGCATACATATATCTATAGATATAGATATATTTTTACATCCACATATATATGAGTGTAGGTATAAAAACGTACATACATATATAGATATATGCATGCATATGTATCTGTATATGTAGGTGCGTGTGTGTGTTTGTGTGTGTGTGTGTGTGTGTGTGTGTGTGTGTGTGTGTGTGTACATATATATGTTGACAAAAAATAAAAGAGAAATAAATACAGAAACCATATTTTGAAATATCTTTGTTTGAATGCTAAAAATAATATTATTCAGTCAAAATTACATATTATTATTTTGTGAAATTCTTTCATTTTCACCATTTTTTCCCCAAATGAATTTTCGCTCTGATGTTGGTTGTTCTAACATGTTTACCTTATTATTCTCTTACACATCTTCATTCTCTGTATTTTTTCTTTTATTATTATCATGCTCGTTGTTATTTTCTTTGAATCGATCGAAACAAAAAGTCCTCAATGTTTTCTATGAATTTCAGAATTTAATAGAAATGAAAAAAAAAGTAAAAGATTTGAACCGTTGTAAAATTTTCATAAGCTCTTCGGGCTAAACGCAATATATTTAAATATAAAGTATTTTCTATCTGAAGAATGTTACGATTGCTGATTCTGCTATTGTCGCTGCTGCTGATTATCCTACAACTACGAGCGGCAGTTGCGGCAGTAGCAGCAGTAGTAAAGCAGCATCAGTAGTAGCAGCAGCCGCAGCAGCAGCATCAGTAGTGGTAGTAGTAGTAGTAGTAGTAGTAGTAGTAGTAGTAGTAGTAGTAGTTACTGTATTTGCCACAAAATGACAAATTAGAACATAGTGCAGTGACAATTTCTAGATAAGTTCGTGTTTTGTTGTTCTTATATATATATATATATATATATATATATATATATATATATATAAAAGCAACAATACATACGGGGAAAAAAAAAACAATTCTATAATAATTCATTACAATGAATAAATTCCTGCAAACTGTTTGCCATATATTAGAACTTGAATATGCCAACGAATATCTTGAACCGCTATGTAGGGGAAATCAAACAACGCCATAGAGATCCAAAACCATATGGTGCATTGCGTGTTTCCACAGAATGTATTCCATTATAAGCATGACGTATGCTATTAAGTATTTGATTTGAGAAAGCCAAGCTAGCCGCATTCCTCCGCCCCTTTCTGTAGTTACTGAGATTCAACGCCTTCTCACCTTCAGATTCCGTTATGTCACATAAAACAGATTACGCCAACCTCTCACCAATAAAATTCATCTCTCTACTCACTGCCTTTCGTGGGAATGTCGTCGCACAAATTGTTCCCTAGTTATTATTAATATTATATATGGTTGCAGGTTCAATCTCACTGGATGACACTTTGATCAAATTTCTTCAATTAGAGCATCGAGTTGACCAAAGACTTGCGAATAAATTCAGGAGAAGGAAACTGAAAGAAGTTCGTCGTATATTAATATATATAGGCGCCGGAGTGGCTGTTCGGTAAGTAGCTTGCTTACCAAACACAAGGATCCAGGTTCACTCGCACTGTGTGGCATCTTCATCAAGTGTCTTCTACTATAGCATCGGGCCGACCAAAGCCTTGTGAGTGGATTTGGTAGACAGAAACTAAAAGAGGTTCATCGTATATGTGTGTGAGTATGTTTGTGTGTCTGTATTTGTCTCCCAAACATTGCTTGAAACCGATGTTTGTGTGTTTACGTCCCTATAACTTAGCGGTTAGGCCAAAGAGACCGAGAGTACAAGGCTTACAATGAATAAGTCCTGGTACCGATTTACTTGACTAAAGGTGATGCTCCAACATGGCCGAATTCAAATGACTGAAAACATTGAATGAATAAAAGAGTAAGAGAATATATAGACATACGTGCATGTGTGGCTTTGTTTTATTGTTTGTCCACCATTGATTGACAATGCCGTTCAGTAAAAAGTGATCGACGCTTAGAAAATAAAAACTAGGGGGCAATTTGTGCGATTAAACCCTTCGGAAACGAGTCCCTGCACTCCGTAACTTAAAGACAGAAACAGGTAAATAGCTAAAATAAAATTTTAAAAGATTCTAAGCATTTTCGAGCTGGTTAACTTTAATTCAACTCTATTAAACCTCTCCTCACACATGCGCGTCTCCAAATGTGTTCATCAACGAAGCCTCACACTAGTCAATACATTCTAACTTACTTTGCGAGAATAATTTTCTGTAATTCTCCCCAACCGAAACTTATTTTATTTGTAAAATTTTATATTTCATCATCTTTAGATGAGCCTATATCACTTATCTCGTCAGATAAGTTTCAAAAACTATGAACTCATTATCCTTCCACGAAGGAAAAGAATTTCAAGGAAAGTAATTTCAAAATAGCACGTGAAAAAGCATCATCGAAGAATATACTTAGTGTTTTTCAATCTCTTCAACGGTGGCACTTCGCGTGGCAGGTCAATACTTTCCAACAGCACTCCTGGATACTGGACCGATAGGCCGGTTAAATTGCTCGAAAAGCATTTCATCCAGACTAAGAGAAGATGACACTAAGAGACAACATATATGTAAGAGAAACTACATTCTCGGAAAGATTATAGCCATCGCCCAGTGTCAATTTGCTGGTCTGATCTGGAGAACACTCTTGCGGAGGCCTATACGTAGTTTCCAACATTCTGTCGACTGGCAGCGATAAAGGATGGTAGGGTGTTGTCGTTTCGAATTAGAATCTACAGTCATGGATGTGGCGTCAGACGAGCACGTCTGAGATGGGTGATGTCGCCTTCACATATCCCGGAATATATTTGTCTGTTGGCCTAAGCAAATTAAGTTGTGTAGTGTACCTGTCTGAAAAGGATGAAGACAGTCATGTTTTACTCTCTCCAAGCTCACATCACTCTCTTCAATTTTGATTTGAAAAGGAAAATATGTTTAGTGAGGTAGTACGGTTTCCCTGAGAAATGTTTGAATTATCAATAATAATGCCAAGAAAGTTCGAAGGCCTCGCAGACTCTCATTCTAGAATATTTAATACCAAAATACACATCTTAAAATTCTCGCAGTAACAAATAAACCAATTTTCTGCGAATATTGTACCCTCAATTAAATCCCGCTATATTATGATCAGAGGGAATACACATGTCAATTAATAAACACGTCTTCTTTGTCTGATCTTTTATAATAATATCCGGTTTATTAGCTTTTATAGTCTTGTCGGTATGCACGGGGATGTCCCAGAAAATCGATACATTTTCTTCCTCAGTCACAGCTTCAGGATGGTGTTTATACCATTTGTCAGCGGTTTTGATTTTATAGTGCTGACATATTGTCCAGTGTAAATACTGGCCAACTCTATCATGTCTTGCTTTATATTCTACAGGTGCTAAGACTCTACACTCTGAGATTAGGTGGTCTATAGTTTCAATCGCATCGTTACAAAATCGGCATTTTGGTTCAGCTCCATTTTTTATCATACTGGCTTGGTAGTTCCGGGTTAATAAGCTTTGGTCTTGAGCAGCCAATATGAAACCTTCACTCTCTGCTTTTAGCCCTGAACTTCGTAACCACTGATGCGTGCGTTTCTGGTCGACATCAGCTTGTTTGCTACGAGCCACATACTTGCCATGCAGAGGTTTCTGTTCCCATCAGCTAGCTAATTTTTCATGTGCGTTTGTCTTTGCAATTAATTTTATTTTCTTTGCAGC
Organism: Octopus bimaculoides; assembly: GCF_046866305.1. Lineage (NCBI taxonomy): Eukaryota > Metazoa > Mollusca > Cephalopoda > Octopoda > Octopodidae > Octopus > Octopus bimaculoides. The sequence continues at coordinate 39,450,515 of NC_142930.1, read as the reverse complement.
AGCAGTTGGCGCATTTCCTTCAACCTGATCAAGCTGGTGGGTATCTAAGCGTTCGGTAGCGAATGTTTTGCTCTCTTTCAGAATAGAGTGAAGTATGTTCGGTCTTTCATGTTTTTGAACAAGTTTCAGCATCCAATCGTTGGTTGTTTCAAGGTATTTGGCCAGTCCGATCGTGTTGTTTTTGTACGTAAGTTCAAGCTGGATTATTATTATTTTTATTATTATTATTATTATTATTATTATTATTATTATTATTATTATTATAATTTTTATTATTATTATTATTATTATTATTATCTTCATCATTAGGGAAGGCAATAGGATCATTAGTGCTTGGGAAAAATATTTTCAGCAATAACTCCGGATTTTTATATTCACAGTCCCTCTAATTGGCGTTGTTTTGCCTCATTTCACGGACGTTAAAATAAGTCGCGGCTGTGCGGTGGTGTCAATGTCCTGGAATAAATCTCTTCGCCTCAAAAATACCCGGCTATCTGCTAGAGCTATCTGCTAGAGCTATCTGCTAGACCAATGTTGAAGGCGTTATCCTTCTTCAATGTTGACCGGAATTTACTCTAGCTTTTTGCATTCTAAGTTTAAATTCAACAGAAGCCGAATCTTTTTGTTGGTCGGCAAATCAAGTACCAGTTAAGCACTAGACCACGACATAATCGACTTACCTGCGTTACAGATGGGAAGCGATCAAAACATGTGTATATGAACCTTTGTAAATGAACGGAAGGAAATTCCTGAACAACATTATTTCTATTTAAATTACACACACACACACACACACACACACATATATATATATATATATATATATATATATATATAATATGCTTAAAAATGTAACGCAAACAATTTACTATAGGTGCATGTTCAATTTTAGGTGTCCTGACATTGAACAACCGTTTTGTTAGAAATCTAAAGCAATTCAGTGGATGTAGTAAGTTACAAAGTATAAAGACACATATATACTCTCATTAAACTAGGAATTTACATAGATCTCTTATTTTAGCTGCGATTCACTTGGTTCATTAACACATTGACTATTTTCGCTATTGGTAATAAACACGTAAATAGTTCCTAAAGACAGATGCCCCTTAAGATAAGAATAAATCGTCCTATATGATTGTATGTTGGACAGGAAAGGTAGAAGCACCAAAATATAGACCCAAAAATACAAATTGAGAGAAAGAATAGCTAAAATTACTTCCGTAATGAAGTAGCGCAATGTTTAACTCATCACCGATGAAGGTATATATCTGTGTATCTATCTATGTCTCTCTCTCTCTCTATATATATATATATATTTCTCTCTTTCTCTCTATATATGTATATATCTTTCTCTCTCTCTCTCTCTCTCTCTCTCTCTCTATATATATATATATATATATATATATATATATATATATATATATATATATATATATATATATATATCCACCTATCTAAGTGTGTATCTATCCATCTACCTAACCATGCACACATACATAGACTGATAGATTTGTGTATTATACATACAGCAGTACCTCGGGTTTGGAACACCTCTGATCACGAATAAATTGTGCTTACTACATACACACACACATACACACACACACACACACACACACACACACACACACTATACATATATATATATATATATATATATATATATATATATATATATATATATATATATATATATATATATATATATATATATATATATATATATATATATATATAAATGCATGTATGCATGTATGTATGTATATAAAGCAAGATTTATTCGTAATCAGAGGTGTTCAAAACCCGAGGTACTACTGTATATCTATTTCCCTCACCATCTCTTATTTTTTTTGTATTCATAAACGTCTTCTCTCTACACAATTCTCCCCACACAGACACACAGAGACTCAAATATATATAGGAGGAACTCCAACCACCTTTCGTGGTTCGTTACCTGAACAGTTGTTATAGAGGAGGCCTGCTCTTATGTCCTTTTTTCTCTTCTTCTAGAAGTATATCCTTCTGCGCTTTTCCACGTTTGGGTACCCTCTTATCCTGAATGTCACTTATTTTTGGACTCCTTACTCGAATGCCACACTTCGGGATTTCTTTGCTTTGAAATTCATTCTCGCCCATCATATTAGTTCGTCCATCCACTGTAACGTTCCATCTGTAGCTTCTCTACTTTCTGATATCACGGTAATGGCGTCCATAAAAAGCCCTTAATGGTGTCTTTGAAATCCATTATGTGTATCTACTACGGGTCAAGCTGTATGTTCATGTACTTTCAGAAATAGCAAATAAGGAGTTATGTATTTCCAAATACCAATTTAGTTTTTACTTAACCGTCAATTATACCTTTGACTTAAAGATATTTTAAGAAAAATGGTGGTTAATAATAGTATTAACAAATAATTTGTAAATAATTTGTAGTGTATAAAATGCATAATTTAAGTATTTATTGTAAACTAGCAGAAATACCCGGCGTTGCCCGGGTTAAAGAGTATAATGAAATCTAAAAACGCCGTCTAGACTACGCATCATCTTTATATATAGAGATGTATATACACACACGCACCCAAACACACGTATATATATGTATATCAATATAAATATATGAAAGTCAATGAAGTTTCGTAAAAGAAGGTGATCATGTACATACTTTCTTGCTGTTGTGATTATTACACCTCATTGTAAACTATGTTCCTTGTTTTCCCTTGTGGAGCATATACAAATAGGTTTTTTGTTGCTGCCCACTCTTGAGCAGCCAACATACAGTTGTCCATTTGAGAAGCAGGGCTCTTCCAAGAGAAGTCCAGCTACAGACAGTGTTTGACCCTGATATTTGTTTATGGACATGGCAAAAGTCACACGAAGGGGGAATTGTAGTCTTCTGAATGTAAAGGGAATGTCTGCTCCTGATGGAGTAAGAGGAATTCTTGGAATAAAGACGTCATCCCCTTTTGCACATCCAGAAAGAATGGTAGCCTCGATAACGTGTGACATCATTTTCTAAATAATGCTCATCTGTTATGTTCGGGTTAAAATTTCATCAACGTCAAAGATATGTGAATTTTCATGGGAGTTATGGCCGTTATGCAAAGAATATAAGTTCCAAATTTCATAAAGATCCATTCAGTACGTTTGACGTAGTTTTGGATAAGAAAACAAATGACTAATGTGTGTGTTTGTGTGCATGTGTATGTGTGTGTGATGGGTGTATATATGTATAGATATCTGTATGCATGTATATATGTATATATGTGTACATATTACATGTACATCTATATATATATATACATCTACACATATGTATACATATACATGTATGTATAGATCTATATATATATATATATACATATACGTGTACATCTATATGTATACATATACATCCCTCTCTCTCTCTTTCTTTCTCTCTCTCTTTCTCTCTCTCTCTTTCTCTCTTTCTCTCTCTCTCTCTCTCTGAAAGTATCTGTCATTACAGTATCGAAATGGTGTACATATACATGTATATGTATACATATACATCTCTCTCTCTCTCTCTTTATGTCTCTCTCTTTCTCTCTTTCTCTCTTTCTCTCTCTGTGAAAGTATCTGTCACTACAGTATCGAAATGTGATTGTTTCAGTTAGTGGAATAGTTTCATTTCTAAAGTGAAAGTATTTGACATGAGTGTTTTTTTTTTCACTTTTGACACGTAATACTTAAATAGTGGAGGAGATATTATGTTGCCGTGTGCTCGAACGCTGCAAGAAGTTAATAATTTGTTTTGACTAAAACACAACTGGAACCCTAAGTAAGGCATGTGTAAAATTTGAATGAAATTGGTTGCGTAGTTCTCGAGTTTTAGGGATTCACACAGACAGACAGACAGACAGACAGACACACATTCTCATTTTTTATATATGTATAGATAATAGATCTAGTATTCATAGACAAAAATAAGTGTTATATGTCGTAATTAATATTCATGCACATATTGATATATATATTTAAGAAGATTTAGGTATACATACTATACAATTAATAAGGTCTAAAAAAGATCTAAGTTTATAAACTTATACGTTATCAGAAATACAGCTATTTGAAGTTGTTTTTTTTTTTGTTAGCGTATGTCGAAATAATTGTTAATATTAATGTTGAGAATGTATTCATAGAAAGGAAAGACGAACCCAAAAAGGAGAGCTAGAGAAATTTGTAGTAATGTAGGGGAGAGAATAATTAATATACTTGGATATTTTACAGATATAATAGAGGCATACATAGATTTGCATATAGAAACGTATATGTAAGTCTAACAACACTAATATAGAAATATGTACGCTCGAATTCTATTGTACACACACACACACATACATATATATATATAGGACGACTTTATGCTGGCATTTAGCTCATCAGCTCTTGCCCCCTATCGATCCACGCGAATGGTTTATCTAAAGTCTCCTGCAAGCACATATATACTCATATACATATCTAAATACATACACGCATATACATGCTACCTGACGTACCTGGTAACTCCTGGAAAGCGAGGTTTATCCCTTTGTTCCGTTCTCGGAATTCTTTCGCTAATCCAAAAATACGAATATGTAGGTCATAAAACGATTTTTGTTCATTTATAGAGAATACCGAATTGTAATGCATAGTTTTTTCGTTTGTTCGTTTTTAGGAAATCCCAATAAGTTATGAATATCCAGATCATGAAATCATTTACGTAAAAATATGAAATTAGTCACCGGATAGTAAGAATTCAAATAAAGTATCGCCGAAAAGGGTTTTAATGCGTGCCCAGAGTATATAGAACTTTGGAGGAAAGTCCAATAAATTATGTGTACAAAAACGTGAAACATGTTACGTAAGAACAGTCTAATCGGATATAAGATAATATCAATAGCTTTTTATGAGTTTCCAGAGAATATAACCCTTAATGGCTCTAGCTTTGAAATAGATTTGAAATTAAGGTTGAAACAGACTGACATTTAGTTTTACTGTAGATATACAAATAAATTTGCATATATTCAAAAACAAATTAACATGTAGATTATCAATACATTCACCAACACTTACATATATCACAGTTAAATATTAAATACCTGATGATTTGGTATTTCCTTGTGGGGCATAAATAAGGAAATGATTAGGATTGTCGACTCTTGAGCGTCGCACATATATTTGGTCATGGTAGAAAACTGGTTCCACAAGGTTCAGACCTACCACATCCAAGGGCTTCCCCATGCCTTCTTAATGCTCATTGCAAAACACAGTTCCAAAGAGTATTGCAGATGCTTGAACTGGAAAGGTATATGCGAGGGATTAAGTGAAATTCTAGGAATGAATACAGGCTCACCGCTTGCTTTACCAGTCGAAATTGTTGTCTCCAAGAATGTTAGCATCATCGTCTTTATTATAAGTCGTCTTCTATTGAAAAGCATTGGTGGATCAAGTTTTCCAGGCAGTATAACTGGTGCCCCAATCTTGAGATGCAAGTTGTGAAGTGGGAGGCCGGGTGGTGTAGGCTATTCAAGAAATCAACTGAAAATGTCACGGCTTCAAGTGTACATGTGACGCTCATCTGGCAACTGTTCCAGAAACTTGACGTTCAAATCATCAGCTACCATATTCTTGCGTGCTAAAATGTCACGGGATTTGAGCCAGCTGCGGTCTGCAAACTGATTCCTCAGGTTAGGAAACACCTTATTCATTAGTTCCCTTACGTTAAATATCAAATGCCTGGTGTTGTCTTTCAGATCCTGAAGGGCCATGTCAAGAGCTTCAAAGAAAACTTTATAGCTCAATGTCGCCTCATCCCAAATGATTAACCTGCATTCACCAAGAGGTTTGCATTTTATAGAACTACGACTGATGTTGCAGTTTGCCGTCTTTTTCTTGGACAGGTCCAAAGGGAGTTTGAAACAGAAATAAGCTGTGCAGCTGCCACTTAATAGAGTTGCATCTATTCCACTTGACGCCACTGCTGTGATAAAGTTTAATTTGGCGCAGTTTATCTAGAAGAACGCTGATGAAAAATGTCTTGCCAGTTCGACCTGGAGCATCCAGGAATAAAAGACCCCCTCTTTCACTGTCAATGCTCGAAATAATGGTCTTATAAACACACAGTTGGTCCTCAATCAGTTTCTGTTCGTTATCAGCTATATTCGCCGGCATTTCCTCGATGTTATAGCTGATTTCTTCCAGGTGCTCAATTGCGCGATTGTTTGCTGCCTGTTCCGATATAGGCAGACCACCTATGGCATTGACTTGATCTCCTATATTTTACACTCAGGTGTCCAGGTCAAGTAATGCTCCATTGTAAATGCCGTTATTGAACGTGGTAATCTCTACTGGGGCTTGCATTCGAATCATTTTTAGCATGTTCTCTGTCATGCTAGTATTGTGGGTCACCCAAAGCTTGAGAGGTTAACCGAAGCCACATGTCATAAACATGAAAGAAAATAGCTGGAGCAGTTGACTTGGTGCTCTGCTGACTACTGCCTTCTTCAGTGTCAGGTCCGAGTGAGCATCGTCCTCCAGTAGTCCATGTCTGGCACAGGCTTCTGCGTAGGTTGCGCAGACTTCCCCATTGTGACTTCGAAAGTCTGACAGTGTGCAGCAGTAGAGGCAGAAAGAAACACTACTGCTGATTAGGGTGCATAGTGTACACCTTCCCAAAGGCCCCACTTCTGAAGACAGCATCTTCTTCCCAGCCCTCAACACGTGCTTCATGCTTGCGTCTGTTCCATCTATTGTGTACCCAGGTATAATACACGGAAACCTCAATATAGAACAAAATGTTATGCGTCATAAATATTGGTTTGGGGAAGTGGAAAAGGCCCAACCACAACCGAAAAGAGAACTCCATGTGAAGGTGTTTCTTCCCTCTCTTTGGTGGGATTGCAAAGGAGTCATCCACATTCAGTTACTATTAACTAATGCAACCATCAATTCTAAGATATTGTGTCAGCAATTAAAGCTTTTGAACACTGTTTTAAAAAGAACGGCCAACTTTAGTGAACCAAAATGTAATGCTGTTACATCAAGGCAGCGCAAGACCCACACACTTCAAACATCACGTCATGGAAGATCGAGGAACTTGACTGAGAGAAAATTGCTCATCCGCATTATTCCGCAGATCTTGCTCTTTCAGATTACCAGTTGTTCTGGAGTTTAAAGAAACAGTTGGATTTATTAACACTCGAAATATCTGAGGAAATCAAAACTGATATGTCAGAGTTCTTCTCTTCGAGACGGAAAGTCTTTTCACAAATGGGATTATAAGGCTAACGTGTAGATGCAAAGGTGTGATAAAAAAAATCATGTGAAAACAATATTTCATTAGAATGTAAAATGCGATCAATTGTCTTCCATTTTAAAAAGCCGGACACATCTTATGCGATGACTTGATACATAGATATGTGTGCGTGTGTGTATGTGTATACGTGCGTACATACGTTGGTACATACGTATGTATGTATGTATGTATGTACGTATATGAATGACTTTTCATGGCTATACAGAATCGGAGACAATAGAATGATTAAACTCGTAGTTACTACTAGATGACCTATGATTGTGTAGGAAACTGAAGGGGTATTTTTAGAGACAGAAGCCAAAAAACAAAGCAAAAAAATGATTATATGCATGATTATGTATTTGGTTTTCAGCGTACGAACAAAACATGGCCTTCGTTTGATCTCGTTGTTTGAAGAAAGCATATTTAATTATCCATTGTTTGATTTCAGAACACAAATTTGTAATAGGAATGGGTTCATCAAGGAACATAAGGTATCGTTAATTACACGATAAATGAAGTTAGTGAAAACCTCATTATGCTTTGAGCAATATACTCACATAAGAAAGATATTTGCATCGCGGAAAGTGTTAGGAGAACTACTAATATGTAATGCAAGTTTTCCAAGTAAATGGCATATAAGAGATAGGAGACGATCGTTTCAAATGCATGTTTTGTCAGTTAAATGCGTGTTATCCGTTAAATGTTATCAGTAAAAGGAGAAATTAAATGGCGTATATGCATTCAAATTACCAAATTAAACCGATGCATTAGGAAAGGTGAAATACTGGTCAAGCAAATGAGAGGGAAAGGGAGAGAGAGAAATGGAGAGAGAGAGAAATGGAGAGAGAGATGAGAGAGAGGTAGAGATAGATATATAGATAGATAGAGAGAGTGTGAGAGAGAAATTAAATGAGGAACCGTTTTCGTGATATACGCGATATTTAATAGAGAAACGAAGACAGAAAGTTAAATTTGGCTTAGATTGTCAAAATATAGCTCACAAACCATCAATCTCTGATCTGCTAAAATATCAAATACTCTATAAATATTGATAGTTTAAAACGTTTGATCAATTAAAACATTCACACGTGATAAAAGTCAACCTAATATGTAACGAAGCGAAAAGTGAAGTTTTAAGAAAATTATCAATCACAGATGACCATAACAAGACTGTTTAATGTTGTGTATGAATGACAAGCAGTCATCCATGCATATCAGCCTCCCCTATCTACATTACAGATGCTATCCAATGGAAAGGTAAACTCTGATACAGCCTGGCATCATTAAGTTACAGCTTATTTCCACAGTTGAATGAAATCTGGACATATGCACGTAAACCAAATCTCCAAAAATGCTTATCTTCCCGCTCTACCAAGAAGTAGACAATACTTCAGCCCAAACAGGAATTAATAAGAAATGTTCGTTCATTAAAAAAAAAATATTAATAATAAATAGAACCACAACGGCACAGTAGTACACGTTTGCTGTTTTCCTATGAATTAATTATTCTCGAATGTTAACTTGGGCTAGTCCTTTGAGAAACTAAAATTCAAGTAGCATCGTCTATCCTAATTACCTTACACCATGCTAACAAACAATGAGCAGCTTTGAAGATGTTCAATGGAATGGAATTGCTCTAATTCATTGCATTTTTCTTCCACAGTTAGACAACAATAATTATCTATACCACTTATATATATATATATATATATATATATATATATATATATATATATATATATATATATATATATATATATATACATACACATGTACATACATACCTACACACAGAGGGTGATTGAAAAATAACTCACTATGTTAGAATACGTATAAATGACTTATTAATTGTAATATATTTTCTCAAATGCTCTGTTTGTTTTTTGAAGTATACGTATTTATTCTGTAATCGTGTTGCCCTCGTCGTTCGTGAATGGTTGAATGCTCACTTTCCCAGGTGATGGATAGGGTTTGTCTTTACGTTCTGAATTCATGTTCCACCGAGTTCGACTCTCCCTTTCAAACTTTCGGGGTCGATATATTAAGTACCAGTTGTGAACGGGGCCCCACTCCCCCAAAATCTCGGGCATTGTGCCTAGAGTACAAGGAAACAATTTGAAAAGGAAACATAACGGTTACTCATGCGTTAATTTCGAGAAATGTGCGTTATTTGTGTGAAAAAATATATTTTATTAAATATTAACTTTTACTTCCTATGTACATATAAATGCATACATATATGCTTGTATGTATGTATGCATGTATGTATGTATGTACATACACAAACACACACACACACACACACACACACACACACACACACATATATATATATATATGTATATATATTCAAAAAGGGATAAAACTCTTTTACAAGAATTTTATCAAGAAGCCAGTGTGTAAAAAAATTCATAAGGGAAATTTCTATTCCCAAGAATATAATTATTCGTTTATATTTATATAAAGGGCATTATTACAGAAAATAATAACGCCACACAGTGGACTTCTCAAAATAACCACATTTAGTACCTAATGCGAGGAAAAACAACCAACAGAAGACGACCAACTTTCTTTTAAATAAACTTAACTGTGTATCGGCCGATTTCGCGATTACTAGAATGAATCTAGATTTCGTTCATCAGCACAGTATTGTCCCAAAAATATATATAAATAAACAGAATTCTCACCTCACCAAAAACGAACACACTACGTATCCGACAGAGTAAAGGGAATGAAGTTTATCTGTATATATCTTCATCAAAGAAGCGGGAATACTTCCGGGTTGCTTCTGGGTACCCATGTGGAGACAGGAATAAAAATTCAATCGGATACGTAGTGTGTTCGTTTTTGGTGAGGTGAGAATTCTGTTTATTTATATATATTTTTGGGACAATACTGTGCTGATGAACGAAATCTAGATTCATTCTAGTAATCGCGAAATCGGCCGATACACAGTTAAGTTTATTTAAAATAAAGTTGGTCGTCTTCTGTTGGTTGTGTTTCCTCGCATTAGGTACTAAATGTGGTTATTTTGAGAAGTCCACTGTGTGGCGTTATTATTTTCTGTAATAATGCCCTTTATATAAATATATGTATATACGTATGAATATTAATATATATATATATATATATATATATATATATATATATATATATATATATATATATATATATATATATATATATTATCAATAATACTAAGAGGGTAAAATAATTAATTAATCAATTAATAATTAATAATTTTACCAAGTAGTTCGGAATGTTAAAGGAACCATTATCGGTAAACTTATACAAAATTTTATAACTACAAGCATAATTATAATTAAGATCCAGCAAAATTCCTTCACCACATACCGAAATTTAGAAATAGCAGTTAAATACTATTCCACTACCATAAGATACCTCCAAGACAGCAATAATCCCAACTGGGGCAAGCAAAAAGAAAAATATAACGAGTGAGCTAGTAATACTCTAGAGAATACTACAATATATTTACAGGTAGTTTAATTTATGAGAGGGGGGGGGGCACTTTATTTACGGGTATTCTCAATTTATGAGGGATGGGAATTTTAACAAAAGGATTATAAAAACATAATCCGTATATAAGGAAATTTACTAACATCATTATCAAAGGGCGGTGCCTATGCTAACGAAGTAAACACAAGTAAATGTATGCAAAGCAATAACCGTAGGGTGCTCAAGTAATTTTACTCACAGAAATTATTACCGAGAATCGAACCTATGCTCGACAAAGGGTCATGTTTTAGTCCAGCAGTCTCTACAATTGTTCAGTTACAATTTGAGGCGAGGTCACAGGTTAAAATCCTTACAATTCATATGTCAATAAAATAAACAAGAAATAAAAAGTGTTCGGAGGAGAAGCTAATGATATAAATCGCGCAGGGGCGCTTATGTCTCACAACAGCTAAACGTTATAACATGCATACGGAAACGGTCAAAAACTAAGTAGCCTCGGGTTTTGGTGAAAGGGAGGCAACAACACTACGTAATTCGGCGATTCAATTAAAGCTACAATGGAATAAATTTGAACTTAATCTCATATAAAGCGAATTGTGGTAATAATTAAATATATACAAGCACACAAGAAAAACCTATCCTATAGGTACGCTACTAAACAAAAGTAAAAAGTCACTTACAATTACGCGTTTAATACTTAAGACCAAATCTGTTAATGATTATCAAATAATAAAGTCACAAATTGCCTCAGTACACACTATATATATATATATATATATATATATATATATATATATACGTGTGTATGTATATATGTGTGTGTACGTGTATATATACATATATATATATATGTGTCGTTGACTGAACACTATTCAATTTTTTTCTCCGTGTTTTTCTCCTTGTCTCCGTATTCTTTCTGTTGAAGAGCGTAGCTCGAAACGTCAAAGACTGTCCGTATTCCCGAGCGTCATACTAATATATACATTTGTTATTTACACCACCTGTCATCGTCTTTTGTCTTGTTTTATTTGTTTTTTTTTTTGTTTGTTTGTGAATACTTCGCTATATAAGATAGATGTATCCACAGGCACTCCTGGAAATTACCTCAGTATGTATGGTCCTTGTTATAAGGTATATGGTATTAGGTAATTTAAAGGTAAACCGTAGTTTAATGTATATATAGACGATAAGAAAATGGAGAAATAAATAACAATGAAAAGTGAATTTTTGGAGTAATAAAGCAATGATTTAATTAATTAAAATTTGAGTGTGATAGAGTAAGTTTACATCTGTTTCCGTATATCGGACAAATATGTATGATTTATCTCGTTACAATCGATATACATTATCAGAACCAAGAAAGCAAAGATAAACAAAAGGGAATATTGAGAAAGAATGTGTAATGAAACAACAGGAAGAAGAAAATGTTTAATAATTTGATAGTCTTACATTTTAGTTAGGTTCAAAGTTTTATAAATCCGTTGTAAAATAGATGGGAAGAGAGTTGAGTCTAAGCGCTCGGAATTAGCTATTAACCTAGCTTACACGTGTCCGTAGGTTCGGTTATTTGACCGCCGGTATAATCCGAGGGAGTTATCGCTATTGGGGATATCTGGTGTACTTCTATGTAACAATGTGGCACTAATTTCTAGGTTGTAAGTTAATTCGTATATTTTCAATGGAAGACGTAATATAAGAGTACAATTTATATCTAAACTCTATACGATATAGGGTCTATATGGACTATGTACCGGAATAGTGTACAGGTTTTAAGAGTGCATAGAAAAATAATAATATCGAAAGGGGAAATTTATCGCGTGTAAAAAGAAGTTATTAGTCTAGCTCTCGACATGAATTAAATTATAGAAAAATAGTAGACTATCGAGAAATACAAAGCTAGCATCTTATGTAGAAGAAGTATATAGTTCAATAATTAATTTATGTATAGTTTGGGTTGTGTTCTCTATATTCTACTATTTTCTTATAATTTAATTTATGTCGAAAGCTAGACTACCAACTTCTTTTTACACGCGTTAAATTTCCCCTTTCGGTGTTATTGTTTTTTGTCGTCTATATACATATATACATATATACATGCATACACACACACATGCCCACACACAGACGCACACACACACATACACACACACACACGCATATGTATTAATATATATTGATATGCGCGTATGTGTACATGTTTATGTATGCTTATATATATATATATATATATATATATATATATATATATATATATATATATATATATATATATATATGCGTGTGTGTATGTGTTTATTAAAATATATGTATATGCATATATATATATGTTTGTGTAAGTGAGAGTGTGGGAGAGAGTTTCTATTTGTAAGAAGTGCATGATTGTATTAATTGTATTCTGTTTCTACCTTCATCGTACATCAAATATTTGATTCCGAAGGTCTTCTTTTTTCTTTTCAAATCTGATTACAATAAGGTCAAGTATTAATACAATATATGACACTGGCATTTAATATGATCTGAAAACATATTCTTTCTTCTATAAGTTGACTCATATTCAGACAACATGCCAAGACACTCATACACAAACACACACACACAGACACATGCGCATATTCACACACATAATACATACATACATACATAAACACACACACATATTTATAAATGTATATATATATATATATATATATATATATATATATATATATATATATATATATATATATATATATATATATATATATATATATATATATATATGTATATGTATATATATAGGTATATATATACGTATATATATATATGTTATATATATATATATATATATATATATATATATATATATATATATATATATATATATATATATATATATATATATATATATATATATATATATATATATATATATATATATATATATATATATATTTATACATATATATATATATATATATATATATATATATATATATACAAATATTAAAGGAAATAGAGAAATACATTTTATATATTAAAAATTTATTTACGTTACAGTATAATATAATTATACTATAAATGGATATAATACAATATAAACAATAATTAAAACAAATATACATCCAATAATTTCTTTGGAGTCATGTCCACTAGTGAATTCGTAAAAATTCATATTCATGCAGATGAGTCTCCTCGCGGTGATATACGTTCGGAACATAGACAACAATTCCATGGATTATTAAAGAGACTCATTTAAAATATATCTATATTTGCATGCGTGAATGTTAATAATTCAATAATACAATAAAAAAAAACAATAAAAATCAAAAGCAAAATTGAAATAAATAAAATAATTAAGTAAAGAAAATTTACAACGGTCATAAAACGTTCCTAGGAATCTTCAATAAATTAAACTAAAGATATTCGAATGTAATCACTAGCCATTTTATTATACAATATGATCGATATGATGCGTGAAAGATTTATCGTGGAGTAGGAAAAATATTTTATTTAAAATCTATATCCTATGAGAAAAAAAGATCAATAAAATAATTACATATTTATTCAGACACTAAATTCATTGAAAAAATGAAAAATCAACGATTCATTCACTCAAATGATTCTACTAAATACGCCGATGGTTAACAAAGGTATAAATATACGATTATTATAAACTATACTATTGCTTACATAACAATGACAGTAATATATTAAAAAAAATAAAGTATCAGAAATTTAATTAGTTGTACGAAGGAAATATATTAGAGTAAGCCAATAGCTTAATTATTCTACATATTTGTATGTGTATATGGTGTGTCGAAGCCCCCAGGTGAAGAAGTAGGATCTCCCAAAACATATAAATAGAGGTAGTATGGCCGTGGTAGGAGTATTGAGTAGCAGACGAGTAACAGTCGAGTAGCAGTTGTGTAGCGGTTGAGTTGAGATCATCCGAAGACGCTAGATAGCGGTAGTTTTGAGACATAACAGTATACATCTCCGAAAGAACAATATGATTATATATACTAAATATTATACAGAGTACAAGAAATATTCCCATATGTATTATAATTGAAAACACTATATACTTTTCAATAATATTAATACGCTAATTACTTTTTCTGTACGTACCTGTGGTTTGTGTCACACGTCAACAGAAAAGGTAAAATGGTTGAAGGGAGAGGTACAAAGAAAAAGAGAAACAAAAGTTGTTAAGCAAATGGAGTATCGTTGAAGTGAGTGGCAAAGTGGTAGAAAGTAGAGGGACTGAAGCAGTGGAAGGGGTGTTGAAGTGAGAGGCAAAGTGGTGAAAAAGAAGTAAGCATGAATGAGAGAGAGAGAGAGAGGAGTTTGACAGTGCTGAGAATTAAGATAAATACATTGCGTTAAGCGCAGGATGATAGTTTCAAGTAAGTAGACGTACATGAGAGAAAGGGCAGGGAAGGGAAAAGAGAAAGATTGAGAGAGACAAATCTAGAGAGATAGATTGAGGGAAGGAAGGGAGTGGATAGAGAATAATAGTGAAATAGAATGGAACCATTCTCATGCAGAAAACGCTGGAAAACGTTTCATTTCCGATGATAGAAGATAAAGAAATTGAAAAAAAAATAAACATTGCTTATCTATCTATCTGTCTTACAGTTATTCTGTCTGCCCCTCTCTCTGTACTTCTCTGTTACACATACTCTCTCCTTCTGGCTGTTTATCTCTTAGCGAATAGCTTCCTATTTTACTATTACATTTCTACAGTTAGGAGAGGTAGAAAGAAAGCGACAAATAAAAAGTGTTAAGTAGAGGAGGTATAGTTGAAGTGAGTGGCACAGCGAGAGATGAGTGGTGTCTGGATGGAAGGTGGCATTCCAATTTTTTTGTTTGTTTTTAAATGTTAATCAGTATTTTCAGAGTTGTTAGATGAATACATCGAAAGAAGAATACACGTAGATACATACACATATAGATACATACACAACACATATAGATACATACACATATTGTGAAATTACAAGCGGGACGACAGAAGAAACGCCGAAAGGAAATATTTTCAGGGTAGACTGATTCATACATGTAGATATATGGTTCTAAAGAAAAGTAGTTATATAGAACAAAAGAAAACTTGATATATCGATAATAGACACATTGTTAAATCAAACACAAACAACTATATCAAATATTGGACGTAACTTTCACTTTTCATTACCATGTAAAATTAACGCGAAAGTAGCTGAGTACTCCACAGAAATGCATGGTATATCGTAGTTCTCAGGGAAATTCAGCCTCACACAGGATGTGACAGGGATGGCCGTTTTCAATTAGTTAAGTCACATTTTTGCCAGCTGAGTGGACTGTAGCAAGATGAAGCACATTATTTTGCTCCAGGACACATCACACCGCAGGGAATCGTACTCATGACTTAACGATCGTTGGCCGAATACCCCTAACCACCGAGCCACGCACCTTAGTGAAGCAACTGAGTCAGAGAAAGTAAAGTCTCAGTCATTTACAATGGCAATTAGACTGAAATATGATCGATCTTTTCTAGATTCTTTACTTTTCACAAAGAAGAGGAAAGATTTAGTAATGTCTAGAGTGAAAGTCTTTCAGTTTAAGTTCTAAAAGGATCAAGTGTTAGTTCGCTCTTTTTTCCACCAACACCGATACCTATTTGCCTTGTTTGATAGTTCTTCACATCTTTTATTTGGTGCTGGGAATGTCCATGCCTTTTTCTGGCATGTTAAAAAGCTTTGCTCTACAAACTACGAAAAAACTCCCACCTCCCTTCCCTTTTTTGATACAAAAACTAATGCAAATTTCAAACAGATTATAGCTGTGAAAAGAGCCCAGAAAATAGGCAATACCCTATATAAAATCGGTGGTGGAGAAAAGCTGCCAAAGATTAGTTACACGAAATTCAACTCCATAACTTAAAGGGTGTTTGTTTTCCACTATTGCCTCAGGCTGACCAAAGCCTGGAGAGTGGAAACCTAAAAGAACCCCGTCATATATATATATTTGTGTGTGTTTGTGTGTGTGAGTGTGTCGCATGTGTACAGTCAAATAAATGAAATAAGTAAGAAAATAAAAGAATACTAGAAGCATGTTCCGTAGCACTAAACCAAGAAGTTTCTTTGAATATGTACGACGTATTTCAAGGCTAAATAGTAATTTTGTTTACGTTTGCAGAACTGAGATATTTTGTTTCGATTTTATAGTTATCGATCTTACACTTTTTTCTATATTCTGTAAGTGTCGCAATATAGATACATATCCTGTTACCCGCACAACGATTTACACATACTTACACTTTGTATATATTACGTGAATTTTTCATTGTTCTAGCGAGTATATTATAGTTATTGTAATTCATTTATCAGTGTTAATATAAAAGTCATTCTTAATAAATAAAAAAAAAAAGGAAAAATATACACAGTTTATTAGATAAAATACGACAGTGAATCAATTAAACAAATGTATCAAACTACGATTATTATAAATTATCCTATTTCTTAGATAAGAATGATAATAATACATAAATAAATTAGATATCAGTATTTTACTTAGATTTACAGAAGGAAATAAGTTATAGTAAGTTAATATTTATATTATTCTATAAATTTGTATGTGTATACAAGTTCGAAACAACAGAATGTAGTGATATATACTATATGATTTATAAGTTCTACGAGAAATATTCATATATGCATAATTATTGAAAATGATATAAAATTATATGTAATTACTATTCTAATTTATTTATTCGTACTAATATAAACATTATTTTTAGTAAATAACAAGTAAAAAGAGATTTACTTAGTTTATGAGAGGAAAATACCACAGTAAAACAATATCTACATATTTATACATTAATTGCTTATGGAAAAGTAAATGCAACTACATACTTACAAAAGAAATGTCTTTGATCAAGAAAGAGCCTTTATAAAATTATTCACTTATTATTATTATTATTATTATTATTATTATTATTATTATTATTATCATTATTATTATTATTATTATTATTATCATTATCATTATTATTATTATTATTATTATTATTATTATTATTATTTTCATCATCATAGTTGTCATCGTCGTCATCGTCGTCATCATCATCATCATCAACTTCATTAAATTTAATTTATATATTTATAAATTTATAATCATTTAATATAAAGATGATGGTATAATTAAATCTAATATCTTAAATTCATCTACTAATGTAGTAGATGAATATATATTGTACTTAATACCAAATTTATAAATTAATCCTCTGAAATATTATAGATATCCTGAATAATATTAAAAACACACACAAATCATTCAGTATAATAACTAATAGTTTTGCCTCATGCCTCAAAGCATTCACTTTAAAAAAAAAAAAAAAAAATGAAATCATTCGGCATTATATCAAAACTTTGGCCTCAGTTACAATTCCCGTATCTTCTGGTCTATGAAACAGATCGGTATTTAAACCGAAGAGCTGAATTTTGGGGAACATCCTGGGTTATCCACACATACTGTGCACCGGTGTTTAAAGGGTAACTTTGTTTAAAAAACCTATAGAGCTACGGGTCCGCTGTTAGCTTTTTTTTTTTCTCGACATATTTGTTGTTTCAAAATGCCTTATTTCACAATTATGGAATGTATTGCTATTGTTATGATTTTATCTTTCTATAGTCAGCAACAAACTCATTTCGTCAATATTAAAGTCTTTATTAGTTTAAAAATAATTTTATCGAAACATGAAGTTAAAACAAAACAAATATGCTTTGTTTTCTTCCAGGCACCAAAGAACTGTAGCAGTAGTCTTTCAAGTTGCTCACCGACCAACCTTTCCTCTGAAAATAATCAGTGGAATCATTCGATCTCCATACACAAAATATTATCCTCTTGAATCTCTTAGAAAATACACACATTAGGTGCATATTTCTATAAACAACACACTTAATTTCTCTGGTAAGAAATAGCGGCTTGTAAACCGGAAAATACGGTGTTTCATTATAAAGCTTAAGAAATTATCATAGAGGAAAAAGAAAATGTCTTTGAGGTTCTCTTGCAGTTATGCAAATATTAAAATTTTACCACAACCTAATACACCTATTAAATTTCTAATATATTTTTTTTAAAAAGTAGTTTAAGATTAATTTGACTTTTTTTATTCATACATTCATATGCATAAATGTGAATTTCATGAATTCACTAGTGGATATGAATCGAAAGAAATTGTTGGATTTATATTTGTTTTACTTATTTGTTATACGATATATCTTATTATAGTTAAATCTATTTATACATATGCATATGTATGTATATGTACGTGTATATGTCTATATAAGTATATATATATATATATATATATATATATGTGTACTTCTGCAAAAGTCTGCTACGTTATATATTGTTAACAATTTAACTAAAAAACAGTATAGTTTACAATATTTGTAGTTTGCACATGTATTTAATTGATTCACGGTGGTACTTTTCTCTTAGAAAGTAAGTAAATATATGTTTTTTTTTACTTGCTATTTACTAACAATAACGCTTGTCTTAGGACGAATATGTAAGTTAGAATAATTATATATATATATATATATATATATATATATATATGTATAAACAATATATACATATATATATATATATATATATATATATATATATATATATATATATATATATATATATATATATATATATATATGTGTGTGTGTGTGTGTGTGTGTGTGTGTGTATGTTTGTGCGTGTGTGCGTGTATATGTGTGTGTGTGTATGTGTGTGTATGTGTGTGTGTGTGTTTGTGTGTGTACTCGGACAATGAGCTTTACGTTAAATCTAAAATGCAGAGCAATCTTCAGCTGCACAAAGATCTAGAAATTTCATTTCAGCAGAAGGACATATTTTGTGACTATATTTAAACACCCTGAGTGGAAAAGGAAGAATACCAAAAAAAAAACAAAAACATTTGACTTAACCAGACCTTACAGGCTAGTAATTAATTCCAAGCAGATTTTAACTGATTTTATTTGTTTTGTTTTTTTGTTTCATCTTATCAGACATAGTGATTTAAATCTTAAGAGGGCACAAGCCACTTCCTTATAAGGAAAGGAAGGGGGTAAACAATATACACGGATATGGTTATAAAGATTATTTTGGTTTTCGTGACACTATTATAGGTGGGGGGGGGGGGTTCACTACTAGCAAACCAGTTTATAATGTAATAGGGGAAGTTTAACGTAAGGCACCTAGGTCAAAAGTATATAAAATAAAGTTGTTATATATGTACAGATACAGTATGTGTTTGTTTATAATTTTCATTAATCAAAATAATATATCAGTATTGTTTTACATATACTAAGTATGGAAACTTTGAGATACCAATATTTGTTTAATGAATATGTGAATAAATAAAAGTTAATTATAAATTAATAAATTAATAAAGAAATAGGAAATAAAATGAAATAGTGTATAGTAATGTAACTAACCAATACATTCAGTATGCAAAAACCATGAAGTAGTATTAATTTTAAAAGCTTTGGTAAAGTACATTTAGACTTATTTACACCACTATAAAGAACCATAGCTAAGATATGAAATTAACATTTTTTAATATATATTGGACCAAACATTATTTTAAATTATATAAAAATTAGAATTAAAACTAATATATTAATATCATTTAAAGGACACATAAAAGATAAAATTTATTTTATAACTACTATAAAAAAATTGATATATAGGATTTACATGGTTTATAATGATGGACTCGTTTAGGTTTAGGAAACTAGCAAAATGAATGATTGGAATTAACATAGAATATAATGGTGAAAATTAAAACTTATATATCTAATATCATTTAAAGGACACATAAGAGATAGAATTTATTTTATAACACATGTAAAGAATCGATATATAGGATTTACATAGTTTATAATAATGGACTCATCAAGGTTTAAGAAACTCATAAAATGAATGGTTGGAATTAACAAAGAATAGAATAGTAGTCCAAACAGCTACTATAGAACATGGTAATTATGTGCTAGTTTATTTAGACCACATTATCTTAAATAATCAAGAACTTATGTTAACTAACATGGGCCAAGTACAAAATCATAATGGAACAATGGTTAGATTTATTTAGGTCACCAATAGAATAACAGTAATAATACTACCACAAACCATAGAATAATGGAATAATATGGATCCTTTAGTATCAGGCATTAAATAAAATTTAAAATGTTTGAAATCTAATAAAAAAAAAACTATTAAGAACTTTTAAAACATCCTATTCATTTAAGATAAATAAAGTAAAATACATATTAAAACTAACAGCAACAGCAAAAGTGATATGAAAAAGTTTAAGTAAAACCATATAACATCCATGAATAAAGTTGAAATTTTAGTTATCACAGGAAGATTATACATTAAGGTGAGAAATCAAAAACTTGCTACCTGATGACTAATGAAGCCAATATTGAATGGAAGCGTCTATTGCAACATTCATAAGCGATCTGCGGTGTAGCATTTGTTTCTCGCAGCCTGAATTTTCTTTCGTCATCTCTCTTCTTTCCTCTGTCGTTCAGCATCAAAGTGATGATGTAATGATACCCGCCGGACTTGCCCTAAGCTTCAATATTCAAGGCTTGAGAATCAATTATAGTCAGTTTTAGGCTTTACTTGAGATAGGCCCTTCTATCGATGGAGAGGATAGCCACGGAATTTTCTTCCGGTGGTGAGTTCACCATATAAAATTTGATGAGGCAGCTTGGTCTCTTTCTTGTAGAGGAAGAAAAGAGGTGGGGAGAGGGAGTGTTGACGTGAGTTAGTTTAGGTTTGAGATCTCCTTGCTAGGCGGGTTCCCATGCACTATGGCCCTAAATGCATCTACTCCGGCACTACATAGAGTAACATGCGAGATCCAGAATATGGGTTGCAACGGAATGCCGCTAGCTGCAATGCCACTACATTTGCGCCGTTCTAGCGAGTCTGTCAGGCGTCGCCCTTTTCCGTTGGGATCAATCCTTGAGTTCGGAGAACTAACTTCCTCCGCTTGATCCGCTTTCGGGTGACTTGGTTTGGTGTGGTGAGGGACAAGGACAGCACTCCTGTGCTGCTCTTTTCTGAGTAAATCTTGTTTTTATTTCTGATGTGTGCCCTCACACCCTCTTGTAAGATCAAGCAGGCTTAACCAAGATAAGAGCCGGTTTAGTCGCCGACGACCCGACCATGGTTGACAGAAGCGGGAGCATACGTTTACCTGTTGTCCCCCAAAAGATACCTCAGCACCAAATATGTACGTGTGTGTGTGTGTGTGTGTGTGTGTGTGTGTGTGTGTGTGTGAGAGAGAGAGAGAGAGATAGAGAGATATATATAGAGAGAGAGATAGAGAGAGAGAAAGAGAGAATTATGTGTGTATGCATGACGAGAAAGAGGAAGAAATAGAACGAAGAAAGGAGATGGATCTCTCTAGAAACTTGTGCAAAGTTTAACATTGTTATTTGACAAAAATTGTGAGAGTTTATTTTAGAGAGGAAAGTATTAGATCCGTACAGATATTCTGCATTTACATTGCAAATTAAGCGAATTTTTTTGTTAAGAGATATTCCCATCGACACTATAATTACGTTGCTCTCTACTCAACTTCAACGCAAGTTGCTGGTGAATATTTTGTTTCTCAGTATCAGAAAGAGGAATAGTAATGTTGCGAGAAAACATATTTCATTGAGGTCATACACACTTCAATATATGGAAAAAATAGGATCACACAGGCAGAGACAATATATATATATATATGTATCTTCACTCATGTATACATACTAACACTCGTACATTTACACAAATACACACACGCACGCATAGGAGCATATGCACAATGACCTACACATAAGAACCGCTTATCTCTCTCTATCTATCTAACTATATACTTACCTACACACATACACACACACACACACACACATATATATACATATATATATATATATATATATATATATATATATATATATATATATATATATATATGTGTGTGTGTATTCATATGCATGTATATGAATATATGTGCATATATATATAACATATGTATGTATGTATATATATATATATATATATATATATATATATATATATATATATATATATATATATATATATATATATATATATATATATATATATATATATATATATATATATATATATATATATTTGAACGCATCACTTCATAAATACATACTTATACCTATATACACCTATGTACGTATATACGCATGTTGTGATTGTCTGTATAAATACACACGTATATACCGATACATACACTTATGTATGGGTTATGTGATAGTGAAACGAGAATGAATATGAATTACAAAATATCTAAAATAGGTCGTTTATTTATCAGGACATAGCGGAAAATGTAACGGAATATCCTGGACGGAAGGGAAAAAAGCCAATTATTGTATTAGAGGAGAAATTATAGTGTTCTTAAGGTCTAACTTTAGAAATTGAAGGAGTGGAACCAAAACTTCCACCAACCAGTCGAGTGGGGAAATAGTTCACTTGAGCGTTTTGATTCAGATGAAATTATATGGCGTTTTGCTTATTGCACAAACTTAGAAATGTGTGCATTCATTCGGGTATATATGTATTAAAAAAATAGACGAAAATATAATATCAATCGTATAAATATAATATAAACTTAAAAATATAGCAATAAAATGTACATATGTTTGTATGCATGTATATATATACAAATATATGCATATTCATCCACACATATGTATTTGACTCTGTGTGTGTGCGTGTGCGGGTGTATATTTTACAGTCTGTGTAGCGGAAGGATGTCATGCATATTCTGGAAATATTAAACATATATTAAATTATGAAGTACAAAATGAGTAATTATAACGAAAATGAAAACTCACTTATGAAATGTAATCAATTTAGGCGATTCTGTGTATCTGTTCTTCTTTATTTCTCTGGAAGCCATTCTAACCCAATCAGCTGAAATAGTTCAGTACCATGCACGCACTGAGCTCACCAGCTAGTGTTGAGTCGTTGAAAGAACTTACTGCTTTGTTCATGCAACACATCTTCCGATTTAACTTCAGTTAACCTTTATATCTCTTCATTGGTGTTTTAACGGAAATCTTATTGGTAGATATCAGTCCCAAATTAAATATTTTGTGATTGAGATCGCCTTCCATCTTAACTACATGACTATACCATGAAAATTAGAGTCTCGGTATGGTATTAATGCCTGCATAATACTTATTTGTCTGTTAGATATGATTACTCTAGTGTGTAAAATGTCTTACGACAGGATGTTAGAAATGTTGGTGGATTTTGTTATATAGCTCTTAGCTATATGTATTACTTAGTTATATGATATATGGAGAGAAATGCAGGTGAAGATTTATATATCTGCCAGAAACAACACATGGTATTCGCAATTCTGGAAGTGACAGTGTTTCCCATTGTTGGTTTATAGAAAGTTTTAATGACACTTTCCCATTAATAGATATTTCTGGATTATTCGGTTTGTAGTCTGGTCTCGATTTGTGTCAGTGCATGATTTCATTATAACCCATGCCGATTACAAGAACAAAGTTTATTGCAGCAGAAGAGAACCTTTCAGTGAATATGAACATCAAGGAGCCAGACATCTAGAAAAGCATTTCATGTTGAAAGATTTCGTACGAAGTCGATGATGATTAAAATATAGTCATCCATCTGGATATTTATTTTGGAGCCAAGAGAATTTCTCTGATAGCTCTGTCATACACGTTGAGAGAGGATGCTGAATATATTTGAGATCAGAGAAATACTTTATACTATTTGACACAAGAAACGTTCTGCCGCATTTCCATTTCTAAAACAATTCTTTGAACCCGATTTTCAAGTGATGTAATGGAATTGACATAATCAGGAGGATAACTAATTTTAGAGAGAGATTTGCAAGTGTTCTCACATTTAACATTATCAAATGCATTCGAGAGCTCAATAAAGCCTAGGGAGAGATCAAATCCTTCCTCTCTGACACTTCCATAACATAGTGAAAAGCCATGGGATATTCTTCGTTTTCTACGAGAAGCACGCTGTCTCTCTCGCATAAGAACTCGTTGAAAGAGATAGCCATTGAATCGCAGGTATATATTTCCTTTCCTGTTATGTACAGGTATATAGTTTCCTTTCCAGTTATGTACAAAGAAATACCATGGTGATTATCGAAGTTCTTATCAAATTTCTTGTTGTGGAAGCGGAATATATTTTTTATTCTTTGAAAACTTGTAGAATCGATTTTTTGTTCTTGATAAGATGTTTGCGAAGCTTTCGAATAATGTTAGATGTGGCAAAATCTCACTAGACACCATCTATGTACTTCAATTTGTGATAGTACTTCATTTATTGGATACTGTTTCAGATTTTAAAGAAGCTTTTAAATATTGAGGGCTTCTTTGAAACATTAAAATATTGAAGCAATCATTTCCACATATCGGATAAGTTTAAAAATATCCTTGTGATAGACTTATTCATTTGAATGCTCATCTATTTAAACTGTATTAAAACCATCGTCATAGGATTTCTTTTCACCAAATTTCTCTGTCACCGCGACTTTGACCCAACAGTTTTCAGAAAGCTGATGTAAGCTACATTGATTTCGTACTGGAAACAAGAATTCGAAAGACGAAATTGCTGAAATTTTTAGAGGTGATTAGTAATGTCATCAGTCATAAATTTTGATGTTTGCATTTGCTAAATTGCAGCACTTCGGACAGTGCTAGTATTTTGTCGTTAATATTGGTCAACAGACAAGGCGGCGACTGGCAGAATTGTTAGCACGTTGGATACGATTCCTTATCGGCATTTCGGCCGTCATTACGTCGTGAGCCCAAATTTCTCGGACGTTGAATTTCCTTTTCATTCTTTCGAGGTCGATAAAATAAATAACGGTGGAGAAATGGGATCGATTTAATCGACACAGCCCGTCCCCAAAATGTTGGCCTCCTGACAAAATTTGAAATCAATACTGGGCAGCAGAAATATCAGTTAAGGGATTTTTTCTCCGGGCTTCATTCAATTTTGTTTTAAGTAAAGTGTTGATCTAAAGCCATTTATTTCTTGTATATTGAAGCCGAGTCTTGGAGTCATTCTCTTCAATGGATTTGCATTTTTCTGCGTGTCAGTAATACGTTGAGCCCACACCAAAACCTGATCAGACAAAAGTAGTGAAGAAAAGAAAGAACATGTCTGATTGATTTAATGTCTAGTTGACGATTAATAAAAAAATAGCAATAACGTTTGTGTCAGTTTTTTCTGTGTGAATTTTGACAGGTTTTGTTTTAGGTAGCCTATATACTGAAAGAGTGTATTAGTGTTTCAATGGGAAAGCTATTCAGATTGAAAGAGGAATTGTCTAATTAGAACTTTGATTTCTAAGACAATGTGCTACAACACTGTCATACAAGTCATCAACAAGACATTTTTGTCAGTTGAAAATGTTAGCATAGAAGCGTCTTTTCTTTGCAGCGTCTGATATCAATACTGATAGAATTCAAAGAAATAATTAATGTTTCATTCCATCAGAATAAATATGAAATGGCAATATTCTTGGGCTAAGCTCATCTAATAGTTTAACAGTATGTTTTTATTTAGCTGCCTCTGATTAATGGAAACACGTCATCCCTACGATTTGCAGTTTCGTCACGTTTCAAGAAAAACGTAGACTTTATACTCGTAGGCAACTGAAACATATACATCAAGTCACAAACCCTCCCACACGAACACAATGAGACATGAATTTCATTATAAATACTTATATAAATACTTATTTGTGAATGGGTGTGTGTATGTGTCTATATATATATATATATATATATATATATATATATATATATATATATATATATATATATATATATATATATATATATATATATATATATATATATATATAGATAGATAGATAGATAGATAGATAGATAGATAGATAGATAGATAGATAGATACGTATGTATATGCATATACGTGTATCCAACAACCAACAATATTACAACCACTACTGGAGACACTAAAAATACTGCTACGCTATTGATGTACACCTGCAATATGGTAATAAGAACCCCATCTGTAGTGACATATTAGAGTCTACCCTCCTTCCTTCCGCAAACTTACTCTCTATCACTTTCAATAGCAGAACGTCACTGTTAAAAACCGATTACCAGAAGAAAACTCAATACTGCACCATATGATTTCTGTATAAAAACATGAACGTCCAAAACTAATGTTATGAAAGTTTCAATAAATTAGACATGTTAGATTCATTAAAGGCTTTTATAAAAATATTTTATTCTAGCATAAATAGGTCGTCTTAAAACGATGAGAACGGTTAGCTGTTTGTTTAAAAACGTGCATATTTTCTTTTAGCTTACCACGATAAATTCATTGAGGTATTTTCCGTTTTTGTAATAGAAGTTTACTCCCGTGAGAACTGTTGTCTCCTACAGAATATTATTTAGAGACATGCACTCACATTCTTGTGTAATATTAGTGCTTGACGTAAGTGGGATAGTTCCTACTGTATACTGAGTACTTTCTGGCATCTACACCTGTAATGAAATTTAATCTATAACAATGAATTCTTTCTCCTGTATGTGCTACTATATCGCATAGATTTAATTATAAACTTTATTACGGTGAAATTAAACGGTATAGCTCTACAATATATTAGTGGAATGAACAATAGAGGAGCAAAGCAAGAGAAATATATATGCATATACGTCTACTTGAAACCGATATTTTTCTTTAATTGTTCGTTGTATAATATACTTTTCGTTTTTGTAAAGATACTCACTAAAAGGTTTTGTAAATACCTGTTAAGGCATTTTTGTAATTTTTATAGTTTAAGATTTCATTGCAGGTTTGGTTCTCACATTCAAAACTTCTATTTATTGCCTCATATTCCATCTTTCGCTCGCCAAATATAAATTGAAAGCTACTTCGATGAGTGAATGATATTTTCCTTTTATGTACATATTATCTGCTACATCTCTACACATTCATTATAATGTTTCTCCTACATTAACATACACACACGTGCTCATATATATATATATATATATATATATATATATATATAATATATATATATAATTATTACAAATTAAAAGGGTAAAGGTTTATCAATTTATTAATT
>NC_142930.1:39382583-39417583 GCF_046866305.1 Octopus bimaculoides | reverse complement strand
AAACGATTAAGAAAATCATTTAGGAAACATGAAAGATTATCGGAAAGCAAACACGAAACATTTCTTCACACATATAGTTTGGAGTATACAGTATTTTTCTCCAAACCATAATAGATATAAAAGCAATTCGAAATTTGAACGTCTTGTTTTCGATTAAGGAAAAATTAACAAATAAAATGAATATACCATTTTCTTCATTTTTCTCCCTTCTTATCACACTCCCTCCCTCACTCAGTTCTTCAAGCCAAATCAATGGTACATCTCAGAAAAGCTAATAACGGAAATGTTCACTATGCCAGTTTTTAAATGAGTGACGACAAACCAACATTATCAAAGATGGATATTGACTCGGTGCATGCAATTTCAAGTGACAATGAGAGAATTGAAAGGAAAACCCATCACTCCATTAAAATGAAATTTCAGAAATTTAAGTAGAACTAACTTAAAATCAGTCTCTAAAATCTGTAGCTGCTCAATCGCCACATTCCCAGAAATATATTTTCATTTAATTCTGGGCTGGATTAGTCGAGATTTACATAGAAGTACAAATTGAAATGTATCTCGATTGGTCAGCAAAAGAGAAAATGAAGAAACAAATTTCGAAAAAAAAAAATGCTGCAATGTGAACTATTTTTTATGCAAAGAGATACCTGACATAAAATAGTTGATATTTATTGCGCTGTGTCTTATCCATAACAGCCTGTGTTGAACACACAATATCAATGTTGTTAATATATATGCTGTAAAATCAGGCGGCGAACTGTCAAAAACGTTAGCACGCCGGTTGTAATGCATTGCAGTATTTTGTCGGTCTTTACGTTATATGTTCATGTATCTCTGAATGCATGAGAATGCGTGTGTGTACATAAAGGAAGGAAGTGAGTGGAACCATAAAAAGTGACACAGGAATGTGTTTAATAGCGAGATTTTTTTATATTTCCTACAATAAGAAATATCTTCAAGTATCTAAAGAATTGACTGATTAATTCTCTCGATGTCTTCATTATAAATGGTTAATTCCATAAAGGTATCAAACTTGGTATTGCTTATTCGAATTTTAATATTAAAGTACAGCCATAAAGTAATATTTCTTCCGTTATAATATCTTTCAGACTTTGTTAACTGCTATTTTTCTGTTGTTATTGGAGAATTGGATAGAGCTAAATTTCTTCCTTTCATTAAATCCTGATACTGGGTAATCTGTAAATAATAATTACGTATGGAAATATGATATATTATTCTAGTTTTATAGGATAGATGGAATTAACATTTACACTTATATATATCTGAAAGTTTATGTACACGATGCATTGAAGAAGACTCTCTGAGATCCTATAATCTAAAGTGCTGAAGCAATAACTACTGCGTCCGTCCGAACATAGATGTTTACGTTAGGTAATATGTCATTAATTTTGGGAACTGTTATATTTTGAATAAAAATATTATTTCGGACGATAATATAACTTCAGATAGTCTGAAAGACTGCTGTACTAATCGAGACGATACTGTTATAGATAAGTTCAAACAGAGCAGTCCAGTATATAAATAATGCTAAGTCCACCACAAATATGAATGGAATAAACGTTAAACTACAGAATGTGTAAGATACTTACGTATATGGTATGCAAAATGTAGTTACTTTATTTCTAGTAAAGAATACCAAAATACATACTGCATAAACTGGTTGCTCCCATAATTTATAAATTATTAGCTAGATGTTCTGAAATATATAGACATATATCAACATAACGAATGTATATTCTCTGCTGGAGGAATAAACAAAACCATTTCGAATATTTGCAATGGCTATTCCCATTTGATATTTGTTTGTTTATCAATCTATTTATACCTACCGCTCCCATCTCTCTCTTTCTCTCTCTCTCTCTGTATATATATATATATATATATATATATATATATATATATATATACACACACACACACACACAAACACAACACACACACACGCACACACACACACACAAATACACTCACATAACAACAACGCGAGGTCGTGAGACACGCAACGTATTAGCAGACTCTCAGGGAACCAAAGAAAAGTAGTTTTACGTTTCGCGCAAAGCTCTTCGTCAGAAACAGGAGACATAGAAAAGCCCAAGAGAAGAGGAAGGCGGAGGAAAGTTTCGCCAACGATCCACATGTGGTTACATTTTGAGTTGACCGGAAGGGAATGAGGGAAGAAAAAGTTATTTCTAAGACAGGAGACGGTGAGAGAAAGAGTTAGCTGTGTCTATGTGTAGGTATGTATGTGGGTCAATGTCTCTGTGTGTAAGTGTGTAATAGCATATGTGTGTATATGTATGTGTTGCGAGTGTTGTGTTTGCGTGCGGTTGGCTGTTTATATGTGTATGTATGAGTGAACTTTGTGTCTGTTAATATTGTAGGAAGAATTCAGCAGCATGGTAACAGGAGGGATAGTGGTTGTACGATTGATTAGACGATCGCGGGCAAGGGCGGGTTGGACAAGAGTGTGTGGGTATCCTCGATGCATGAACAGGTGGGCAAGGCTTCGGGACTGGATATCGAAAACCAGGTGCCGGCTAGACAAGCGTCGGAGGCAGAGGAACTGGGAGTAGGGATGGCCGTGGCCCGTTTGTTATGGCGGGGGATGGTATGCAGCTATCTTCTTCAAGCCTACAAGAAACATGTCCTCGCATGGTCATTTTGTGGTATGCTAAGCGTTTCACCCACCACAGAGGTCTTATTTCAGGTTTGCGTGTTCGACTTATTTGGTGCTGTATGAGAGGTCATGAGGGAGCGAGTACTTTTTGTGCTCACTTACATCGCGTAGGATACCGCTTTCTTCAATATTCAGTACAATGTTAATGTATTTATTTTGTTGTTTATTTTTAGCAATTGTTCCTTCAGATCAACAATTCAATTTTCAAAGGCTGTCTACAAAAGCCCCTTATTTCCTTTGTATCGTGTTATGTAGACACTAATTTTGTGGAGATTTCGTGTTGATGTTAGAATCTTGCAGGTTTTAATGTCTATGGATTTCTTCTGCCGACCACTTATGTATACCAAACGCTGGAATCCGCACTACTACTGCAAATGTATCGTGGAATATTGTAGTATACGAGGAGAGTTCAAACTGTTATATTCTTTTTGCGCGTGGGGTAAACACTACCACCACCACATTTATTTGTAAAAACAACACCAGCCATACATATATATATTTATACAAATTGAAACAAGAAGAAGGAACAATGGGCTTTAATTACAAATTACAACATCTGTTTCTGTGCCGTTGCTCCATATTTATGTTGCTCAATTTTTATTCTCATACTATTTCAGAAAATTATTTCCTAAAAAATTACATGAATGAATATGATTCAGGAACAACCGTGTGCCCATATTCCATATGACAGAATACTCTTCACATGCCTTAAGAACAACTTACCTAATGATGTAACGGCTCATACTCGTTGCCGAATTATATTCACTTACGTAATTATTTATGAAAACATATTAAGAAATTTAATATAAAATAAAAAGCAGCACACTAAAGTTCAGTTCACTGCACAGGAAGAATTGTTGTAATTTGTAATTATAGTTTGTTTTATTTAATTTTCTTATAAATTTCAGCAAACAAAGGCAATTCAACATGGTCATCCACTTCAGAAAACACCATTATTGTATAATGGCAATTGGTAACCGGTAACAGAGTAGGAACTCTTAAATATTTGGCATGGGGTTATTACCCACATAATATTGCATATATGTATATATATATATATATATATATATATATATATATATATATATATATATATATATATATATATATGCATATATATATATATATATATATATATATATATATATATATATATATATATATATATATATATATATATATATATATATATATATATATATATATATATATGTACATATATATATACGTGTAAGCATATGAACTAGTATATAAATGAGTGTGTATGTGTGCAGGTGCATGGGGAAGTTCGTGTATATATAGATATACTTGTTTGTGTATATGGTCACTTAATGATATATATGTAGCTCCCTACCATATCTCCGAATAGAAATGATTCAACCCATTATACTTTCCATGGAATTTGTCGGTGATTATGAATGTAATCTTCCTGTATTTTTTGTATCAGTTTTTCTTCTTTTTTTTTGCGTATGCCACATTATTTGGGATGAACACAAATAAGAAAGGAAAAATAAAGCGTCGTTGAAATTTATGATTTATATTGCTTCATGTTGAGTGCGCAGCCAAATGAACGGGAATATATGTTAATGATCATTAGCTCCTACTTTCTAACTAATCACCTTTTCCTACATCAAAACCATGATATATATATATATATATATATAATTTATTATGTTTACTAATCCTTTCTCGTGAAGATTTATATTTGTAAGTGAAAGTGAGTTTCCACAAGGGACCGTTGTGCATACAAACTCTTCACAAACTAGAGACTCATAGGATTGTTTACATATGTTTCTAAAAATAATAAAGAAATATGTTCTAAGAGAGATTTCCGAACAAATGTTAGCCACAATATCTCTGAAGGTTTGGTTTAAATAAAATATAAATAAAATATAATAAAACAAAGATCAAAAATAGAACCTCTCATTATTAATTGTCTGGGAAGAAAACAACTGATAAATTTACTTATGAGGGACTCACTTTCCTATGGATGCATATGCAGATCGGCGAATAGTTACAAACCGAAGAACATAGTCACGTATGATAACATTTGACAATGGTATATGTTCCAGTTTGAAACGTATTGTATACTCAAGTGGGTTCAAAATACAAAACAACGTCAAGACATGCGTGCATTATCATCGCATTTCGGATGACCACTTACCAAACAGTTACTGTAACTTAGTTCTTCAGCATTTACAATAGACACTCTAGTGGTTGGGAGGTGGCAATTCAAATCGTAAGTATATTCAAAGCCAATGGCAATTTACCATGTTACTGTATTAAAAGCGTCTTGACGCCAGACAAACTAACATACATGTAAACAAACACATACAAATATTTGTAAGTGTGTGTGTGAGTGTATATATATATATATATATATATAATTTTTGTATTTGTTTCCAAGATTCTTGTTTGTAAATTTGTGTTTCCAAAAAATATTTATTGCGTCTGCAGTGAGTCAACGAATTTTTTTTTTAAACAGGAAATATGTAGATGAGTGGAAATCGAAACGGTGTGTGTGTTTAGAAATAAGATAATGAAAGTGAATGACTCGCCCGAGACGCAATAATATATATATATATATATATCTAAAACTGCATGATAGCATATAAATTCGCATCTATATGCATATATATGTATGTCATACATATATCATTCAGTAGACAGTTCTATACGTATATGCGTATATATCTAAGAATAAATGTATGTTTTTGGGGGGTGAGGTGGGGAGATATACCCGTAATGTTATCAAGCTAGATATTAGTTTACATAATTTTTATTTTATTTTTGTTTGTCTTTATTACTGAGCTGAATGTACTATTAAAAGAACAGATTACACATCCCCAAAATGGAACCAAAAAAAAGAAGAAAAATAGCAGAATAAATAAACAAAACCGTAAAAAAAGAAAGCATTTTAAGGTAAACAGAAACTAAACAAACGCTAATATCTCCAACCTTAACACTTCATGTAGCCAACTTTTTACTGAATAATTCAATAGAGATTCAAACAATAGGTGTTATATTTTCACGTTTTTAAATATTCCATTGCAGTATTTGCACAGAAGATATGTCTAATATATAATTTAGCCAAGACATTAAAGTACGGATATATAACATTGTTTCCTTGTGAACCATCAGCGCCTGCATTAATTCTATTGTCACCCAGGATAAGCCATTTATAGAATTTCGTATAAAGGTGTTATACAGATAAAAATGGAAAACTTATATTGTGAATATCTTGAAATAAATACACGAGAATACATACATTCATGCATACTTATATATGCATGTGTACGTGTGTGTAGATATATATGTATATTTAGATTTGTATACATAAATATATTCATATATATATATGTGTGTGTGTGTATATATATATATATATATATATATATATATATATATATATATATATATACTTATATTTATATACATGTACAATTATGTGTATGTGTGTGTATACTTACATATCTATATATAAATAAATATATATGCATATACATTTATTTATATATATATATATATAATCATGTGTATGTGCGCACGTGTGTGTGTGGGGGGGTTTATGAATATATATGTTTATATATATATATTAGAACGTATTCCGATAGATGTGCAGAAGCACATGGCGTTTATAGCACATAATTTCAATATGATTATAATATATCTCCATATACACATATCTGTTTACAAGAATAAACAGGTAAAATTGCTCCTAACTTTATTTACCTTACAAGTGTTTCGTTTGATTATCAATATTTAATGTACTCTTAATATGATAGAAATTAACTCTGTTACACACTTCTGTGTTTGGTTAAGTGAACTCGCATAAATAGATTACTTGCTACTCATCGTGTTGAATATTATCTACAAATATGCCTTCAAATATTATCCTACGCACACACATCCACATACACACACATCCACATATACTTTACATATGAACACACACACACACATATATTAAGTGTGTGTATATAGTTCTAAATGCATATATGTTTGTGTAGACACACACATATATATTGGAGTGTGTAGATATGTGTGTGTATATGTGTCTATGCAGCGTAACACAACATATACACGCACTCACACATAGTAATGTATTGTAGATACACGTGATTCTGCATAATTTTTGATGATACGCTTTTGTATATTTCCATATATTATATAGGAATACATATGCCGAATCTGCATATGTGTGTGCCACTACGTGTGCAAAACTCTTATGCCTACAATGTTATTTATACAAACACACATTTATAAACGTGAACGTCTGTAAATTCTACATGCATGAATGTGTATACACATATACATCTTTAATACTTTCGCCTCCAATTCTTTCTTTTATGACTTTGTGTTTCTCTCACTGTGTGTTTCTCTCACTGTGTGTTTCTCTCTCCCCCCATCTCTCTCTCCCCCTCTCTCTCTCTCTCCCTCTCTCTTCCTCCCCCTCTCTCTCTCTCCCTCTCTCTTCCTCCCCCTCTCTCTCTCTACTTCTATCACCTTCTTTCATCTTTCATTGGCATGTAGGCTAATTTTATTCTACTTAAGTATAAATTTGCAGGTTTTGTCATTGCAAATATCTCATCGCAGTTCTTCATTTGATATAATATTCCTTAATACCCAACGCCCATATGTTGCAAATAGATTATATTAAATGATATGTATACTTGAATACAGCTCAGCATTTTTAGTAATATACATATTCAGATAAATGTATATCTATAATATCTATTTTAAATATTTCTAAATCTCCTATTTTGCACTTAAATTTTACGATATGATATTTTAAAAAGACATCTGTATAATATTTTTCGTAAATATTCCCCATAACAATTCTTATTTTAAGGGGAATGCAAGTACGTTGCTATGATATTAACATTAGATTATCTAGAACAGCGATTCTGTGGAAATTGAAACACGTTGAAATCTGTTGCCAAAGTATCTTAGAACCGATCACTACTGTATGAAAGATTGTACCTTAAAAATACGATCTACACGTGTAAAATCGGTAACGAGTAACGATTTCATTAATCATTCTTCTAAATAATGTATCAGATTTAATATAGATTCATAAAAAATAATTAAAAAATCGTGTTTGATCTTTGCATGGAACTTTACAACTCTGGTCAGGATTTTTAGTGTTATCTGAGTTCATCAGGGAAATTGACATTCTACCGCACATAAAATTCATTTACCCGCACATTGTTACAGTAAATAATTTTAGTATATATTCACTGAGAAGTCTTCTTCGTCTTTACTTCAGTACAATCTGTGCAATGTTTTATACTGCTATGTCTCAACGCTACTGCTATCTATCACCTTCGGATGATCTGTACTCAACCGCTACACAACTGCTACTCGACTGCTACTCAACACTCCTACCACAGTCAGACTACCTTTATTTATATGTCTTGAGAGATCCTACTTCTTCGCCTGGGGGCGTCGACACAACAGATAACCTTAATCTGGTCGTAACTTAAAGAAACTCGTGATTTGTTATATTGAGCATTTTAACATCAATTTTACTGTTTATTAGTCATAAGATGCAGCCTTTGTGATTCAAGAAAAATATAGATATATTGGTGCCTTGAAGGTGGTGATCATATGCCAGCTCATTTATGGCTGTCCAATACTTAAACAGCTGCAACAACAAACCGTTCCCACTTCAATCTTGACATAAATGCCATTTCTATCATAACACTTCCATTTTCTTTCTTCATTAAATATCATTGTTATACTTCGTCGCTTACAGATATATTGTGAAAAGTATTTTATGTCTTATGTTATAGCATATATATATATATATATATATATATATATATATATATATATATATAGCAAAGGCATATATTTTAAATATTCCATTTTATACCCTAGGTGTAAGTTTCTGATTTGACTGATATATCTTTAGAACACTGTCATTTGTATCTCAAATCGTTCTCATGGGCGTATGGTTCAGCTGGCCCGAAAGCCTAGTGTTTGAACCTTTGTGTACTTATTTTCAGAAGTATTTGCTGTGCAAAGTAAACATATTGAAGATTTAATATTTATGAATCTTTGGTAACAACCGAACATCAGATGCTATGAATCAAATGCGCAATATAATTGTTCATATTCTAATGTCCAAACAAAATTATCTCCAATAATATATTCAGTTGCAAGTATTTATCTACAGGCTGATATCATTAATGCTTATAGGTCACAAATCAAACTCGAATCATTGAAATGTAATTAATATCTGCGCGCATAGTGAAGCTATGTGAAATTTTGAATACGCCATCCCTCCTTTTCTTTTTCTTTCCACTCTTACTGTCTGGCGTGGAATCACTTCTGTATTTCATTTTCAATCCACTTCTATCTCATTCTCCACCTCTCTCATTTTCTCCCATTCACTCTTGTCGGGTCATCTCTCTTTAATTTCCTCTAAGTCTCTAAGCAGCACAACATCCTTTACAATTTTTAATAGGATGGTACCAACATTGCATATTACTGTTTAGTAAGCTTCGTACTGCTGGAATTAATCTTATAGCGACCTGTATACGTAATATTGCTTTAATTATGGATGGAAGCCAATTTCCTTTTGCGTGCGCTATTACCAAACATTTTAGGAATTATGAACGTTACCAAATTCCATTGTATCTCATTTGAAGCTTGCGTTGAAATATTGAATATGCAACATTTCATCTTGCATTTGGGGAGATTGCCTTGTCAACATTAATAATATTCGACCAATCCTAGACAAGAAAATGCTTTCAATCATGTGTGTCATTTGAACTTGCGTAATTCATGCATTCAGAGTATTTATGACGCCGTCAATGATATTACTAGGATGTTTCAAGTTTATATATACTTTCAGTTTCATGAGGATTGAAAATACGTGTATGCATTATCAGTAACTGAACGCAAAATACAAGAAAGAAAATCAGTAATTTAACATGGATTTAAGAAACCCAGTAGAACTAAATACTACATTCGTAATTGGAAACGATCTCCTCAGACACAGAGCACCGAAGTGTGACATCTATGGAAAGAGTCATTTAATAGAGTCGGCTTGGGCCAACGGATTTTATTCGAAAATAGCTAGATGGAAATAAAGTGCGGTATCCAGTCGTACTGATTTTTTCTCTATTTGATATTGCCATAAATGTGAGTCATTCTCTTCATTAGTACATTACGCATTTTTGCTTCTATGGTTATAGAGCTCATTGATGGAACAATTGTATATTCAATGCTGAAACCGATGTAGGACCATTTTCTAGAAAATCAATATGCCTTGGGATACGAATAGATATAGAGTAACTATTCTGTATATAATTGCGATCGACTATTTCCATCTATATGTATACGACACTTTCCATCCCTATTGTCTTTTTTTTTTCATTAATATCCTCCCCATTTCAACAAAATAAGATACTGAGAGCAAATATTGGTCTCAATTTTTGACACAAAGCCAGTAATTTCGGATAAATTGGGGTAAGTTCATTAAGTCAAAACTAGTGATCATCCAATACTTACTTTATCGATCCGTAAACGATGAAAAGCAACGTTGACCTGGATGGAATTTGAACTCAAATTTGAACGGCGGACGAAATGCCATTAAGCATGTTGCCCGGCGTGCTAACGATCCTCCAACTCGCATCCTTTACGAGAGAAAATACTGATTTGCTTAATGTAGAAGAACCATGCACGTAAGTACATTCCAGAGTGTTGTTACCTTTGTTCATTTCGAAGCAAAAAATAAAATAAATAAAAAAACACAGCCTCTTCCGTACCGGCATAAACAATAAAACGATACAGATAATTATTTCTTTATTTATCTAAATACACAAATACAGGTTGAATGCAGTGCCCTTAATATATACTTCTCAATTACAGGAAAATACTTATATTGCAATGAAAAATGCGGACACATGGAGATTAATATTCTTAACTTATTTTTCTTAACTGGAAAAATACGAGACTAGTTATTACGCCTTGAAAAGTATAGGACATGCATATTTATACTTAAAATTTTGTAGCTATAGTTAAATTTTAATTATATATATTTAGATTTAAAAGCCATAATTAGCACTCTCTTTATTAGCTACTCTATAATGAAAATATGAACTGAAATAACAAATTTAAGGTTATAAATTTAAGGTTAAGGTTATAAAATTTTTTCAATAGCTCCTTTAAAAATGTTTTTTCAATGATCATTTTTTAGTTAACTTTTAATTATAGAGTAACTAATAAAATACTATCATTTTTAGTTTTTTAAATCTAAATATATCCTTCAATTATAACTGTAGCTGCAAAATTTTAAGCATGAATATGCTTGTCTTGGTTTTCTCTACGTTTAATAAGTTAAGAATATTAATATCCATATATTTGCATTTTTCATTGTAATCCACGTTTATTTCAGGCAATGCAATTAAACTAATACATAGTCAAATTCATGATTTATGATTATATTTGATTAAAAGTTTTTCATTTTAAAACTATTCTTAAATAATGTTTCCACTTTTTTATGTTTGATTGAAGTATAATATGAATATGTATTAATATAAAGTAAACAAAAAGAATTGTAAGAGCATTTTACTTAAAGTGGCTCATGATAAAATCGAAAATTGTAACTAAGATTACAAAATGAGAGAATGTATCCATGCTCTCATGGCAGGGCACTCATCACCTTTGTAGTGTTCGAAAATCGGTGCCCATTTTCTCATTTTCAGTCTCTACATTTTTGGCGAGGACATGCTGCTATTTCTTGCATTTCTTCAAATAATGTTTACTCTCAAAGTAACTGGGAAAAAGAAAAAGAAAGTGATAAGAAATTTTATTGTGATGCAAGGGAGACAATTCTGTATACTTTATATATAATAACTTATACAGTTTATATAATTTGTAAAAATCAATCGATTAAGCTTCACTTATTTTTTGTCACTTTTGACCTCATACCGTTTTTCTACAAAATTCCATTGCTTAAAATTAACATTTCTAGATATCACCTGTTTTTATTTATAATTTGATCATAAATAAAATATACATTGCTTTTAAATTAAAAATGTTTTTTGATGTTAAATTGGCTTGGCGGTGTTACTTACTTTTTCTCTCATCACGTTTGGATCTACAACTACTTTATATTAAAAATTATTTTGATAAAACTGACATTCAGTATTCTTCTCACTTTGTTCTATCATTTACGGTGAAACAAAATAGGGTTTGATTTTAAGATACGAAGTTACTTTGATTCAACCACAAGACAGGAATCATAACTGAGTGCACGGTTTCCCCATTTATTTTCATCATGGTTATGAATCTCTTCATATCAACTGCTGATAGAGAAGCCCAAGGACCAACATGGAATTAGGTAGCTGTCAGCAACCAATAAAATGTTCCATGTATGATATTACGGTAACAACTAGAACTCTCGTCAAAGAAGAGAAAGTGCCGGCTTCAGTAGAACACGTATGCATCGCTGAAGATGAAGGCATGCTGAAAATACGTGACATCATTGGGTTACACTCAGGGGTCGCCAGCGTCTTGGTTCTTTCTCTTTCCAACAATGGATGAAAACAGACATCAGATAGAGGCTGGCTATGACCCAAGAAGCAGTGCTGTACCAGGAGGAAGAACGAAGAAAATCAAGAGCTGTGGAGTTGGTATATCAGTGTGCATTGACTAAATAAAGCCTCCTTAAGAGGAAGCACATATGGACTGATCTGTGGAGGCTAGAACCATTTTGCCTTCCCCACCCCGGCAGCGGGTGGTATATGACACACTACCGACGCCAACAAACATGCATAGATGGGGTTTCAGGGAAGACCGGCTGTGTAGACTTTGTAGAGAAATGGGCATTCTGGCACACATTTTGCTTGGGCGCAGAACAGCACTTTCTCAAGGCAGATATATATGGCGGCATTATAGGGTTCTTGTAACACTTGCTCGCATCCTGGAGCAAGAAAAGCGCAAGAAACATCATAAGGTCAAGGCAACAGCAATAATTAAGTTCATAAGAGAGGGAGAACAAAAACAGTACCTAGCTTACTGGATGGATCTCAAACACGAAATATGAAAGTGGACTCAGGGGAGAGATTGTAGCTTCCATAGATTTTCCATACAAACCTGTGGCCAGATGTAGTCCTGTGGTCCGTAAGGGCCAAGCCAATTATCGTAAATGAATTCACAGTCCCGTGAGAAGCGTGGTGTGGTGAGGCGCATGAAAGAAAATGTGCCAGATCTGATCGCCTTCTCCAGGATTGCACGGAGAAGGGATGGCAGGAATGGTTTTTTCCAGTCAATCAAGGCTGTAGAGGATTCTCAGCTCAGTCGGTATGGGGATGCTTACAGCAACTGGAATAAGGGATAAGGAGCGAAGTGTGGCTGTGCACAGGATGGGAGAGGTAGATGAAAAAGCATAATGTTGGCTTAGGTGTAAGAGACGAGTTAAGCTGGAAATTAGGAAGAGTTCATCAATAGACAATCTACTAATCTGTACAACTAACGTTCGATTGAACTCACATCCAACTACGCCAAAG
Organism: Octopus bimaculoides; assembly: GCF_046866305.1. NCBI lineage: Eukaryota > Metazoa > Mollusca > Cephalopoda > Octopoda > Octopodidae > Octopus > Octopus bimaculoides. Next base: position 39,404,359 of record NC_142930.1, on the reverse strand, counting down.
CATGTTAATACACTTACAAGACAATTACCAATAATTTTCCTTTTCTTCTGTAAGCATTGTAGATAATATGATATCAGTAAATATCTCGTAAAACATATATCATATTAAAATTCAATTCGCAGTGTAGTCTACGCTACTAATATTTATGAAAAATTCATAAAAAGCAAAATGTGTGATTGTTGTCGTTTCTTTCAAAATATACTGTATTTACACGTTCAAAAAAGTACATACCTATTACTTATTAAAAATTGTGTGCCCAGAGAAATAAAAATACTTTAATGTAGGGTACTTTCCGGGATAGAAATGAGGAAAATATCGTATGGAAATTATCACTTATCTTCTATTTCACTACATATGGAAGACAATAGTCACCGCTGAACTGTTTAACACAAAGCTGTTCTGCCATTATATTTATGTAAATGTTACAATATGACATTGTTTCATGTCTCATTTTGCGCTTCCCATCGTGTTTAAGAAATGAAAATTACACTTGCTGATATCTATCCCTGTGTTTCTTTCACATTATAAACCCCCAAAATGAAAATTTCAGGATTCGAACAAAAAAAAAAAAAAAAAAGTTCAACCAATTGCGAACATCATCCGATTAATTTCTTTGGAATGACAATCAAACAAACCGGTAAACACATTGAAAGACTATCATGGAAAAATGTTTATGATTCGAACGTCTGTGATGGGAGATATTTTTCTTGGGTTCGAAGTATATAATTTCAAATATATTGTTTCATAAAAATAAACGTGGGGAAAAAGTATCTGAAATGAAACTAAGTACATCTACTATAATCTACACCTTAGTGGACATAAGATTAGTGGCGGAGATACTCCACTGAAAGAGAGCTTTTATGAATTCCATACTCCGTTATGAATACTATGTCTATGGCCTAATCGAAGACGCTAAGGTATTTGTGATTCTTGTAGAACGTATATGTAGTTGTACATCCAAAAGATGGGATCAACATGCTTGCTAACAAATTGATAAATATCTCAATGACTAATAACTGGACAGCGATACTTTATGCAGATATTAAAAATAATACACCATCAGCAGAGATTTCCTGAGATGATATCCACTGTCAAATAGTTATTAATTTGTGGTAGCATATTGGAAGTTTCAAACTTAAAATATGAGATTAGAAATAATTCTGAAGTGAATGATAGTATTTTCTTGAATAACGGCAGAAATATTCCAGAAACAACACATTATTAGAATATATCATGCTATCTATGAATAACAATTGAATGCTTCTGCATATACAGTATAAGCATTCATATATTTAACTCTTAGGATAACATTACAGATGAAAGGTTATACATAATCAAAACGTAAAAGAAAACGTAATTTTCGCGATATTAATTATATCGTCTAAGGATATTAGTGGTCTGAATGCAATTTTATTTATCATCACTGTTATTGATTATACACAATTTATATTGATTTATTTCAGTAATTTACAGATGTATTTATACATGTACGGAGAGTTTGAAGTACAATGTTGGAATATCTATTTCCTTCTTTTGTTGTTGAAATGTTATTTGGAAAATGCAATGAAACATATTTACAGTCGTTGGGTTTGAATTAACATTATTGCCCTTATTGAAAACTACCCTATTGTTTATGTGTATTTACGGAGACCACAACAGCATATTGCTGTTTAATTTGTTAAATTTCGGCAGGAAATCTGTGCTGCCCAATGCAACAACTGTCCTAAAAGAAAATCAGAACACACGGCGATGCACACAATCCAAGAATACTGCGATATAACGGGTAATGTAGTATAATTTTGCCTGAAACTATAACAGACATAGCAGACTTGGTATATAAATGCACTGCAGGCAATACCAACACAATGGGATAACAAAAGAATAAAAGGATATTTTAGGCACACCTAAAATATCTCGGAAAATGACAATGCAATCATATATTGGGATATGCCAATGTACACAGATAGAGAAATGAAGGCTGATAAACTGGATATAGTTGTCAGAGATGATGAAGAAAAAAAATTCTTGTAATCGATATATCATTTCCAATATATGACAATGTATCACAAAATAATCGGAAGACCTCTCAAAATACAAAGTCCTGGAAATGGTGATAACCCGAATGTGGAACCTAAAATAAAAACAATCCCTATAATAGGAAGTCTATTATTCATTATCAAAAAAGAACATACAGGCAAATTACATATTACCAAAACACCAGGAATTACATATATATATAACAAACCAAAAATAGCACTACTAGGTTTCGCTAAAAACCTACTGTAATATAATGAAAATGAGAGCATCACAACAAAACACAGCACATAACCAAGATACACAAAGCTGCCTCCCGTGATTAAAATAAGCCTACTAAATAATAATAATAATAATAATAATAATAATAATAATAATAATAATAATAATAATAATAATAATAATAATAATAATAATAATAATAACAACAACAACAGAACCAACAACAATAATGATAATAAAACAACAACAACAATAATAATATATACTAGTGAGAGCCGTGAAAATTCTACAGAACGAAATAATATTAAGAGAAGCTATTTAACAAAGAAATGATGTTTTGCATTTTTATTTTTATTTTGCTACGTATTTCAATTCCAGATACAATAATATATTACATTTTAAAATTTCCTTCTACTAAGCACTGTACCCCTTGAACAATTTGTTTTAATTATGCAATTCTTGTTTTCATGTCTAACATTTCTTTTACCTCTCACTTCCACTCACTTTCTCTATCTCTCTATTAGTATAACTGCATCCGCTGCTCATGTCTCTTTCACCTCACCACCAGAACATTAAACTCAGCTAAATATTTTATACTCACTGTCGTCTTCTCTCGCTCTTCGCTCCTCTCTTCAATTAACCACGTGATGCATTTGGCTTTATTAGATATCTTTCTCTACTTCTTCTTAACTTCTTTCTACTCTACTCACACTCCTCAATCCTTTTCTCTCTCATACTTTTATTCCACCACTCACTCAATCCACCTCCACCTTTCTATATGCGCGTGCATACACACATGTATAAACTTGTATATACTTTATTTAAAAGCAGGAGAAATATTTAAAAAAAACCGTAACTCTGAGTTTCACGTTCCCGTTCATCAGACAGTTTTGTTACTGTCCGATGAACGGGAACGTGAAACTCAGAGTAACGGTTTTTTTTGTTATATTTCTGCTGCTTTTAAATAAACATATTACTCTACCTCTGGTATTTGAGTACTCTTTTTTCCACCTTGTTGCACATTTCATTTGATTACTCAGGTGTAAACTTGTATATATATATATATATATATATATATATATATATATATATATATATATATATATATATATATATATATATATATATATATATATATATATATATATATATATATATATATATATATAAGTTTATATATAAGTTTATATATAAGTTTATACATGTGTGTATGCACGCGCATATGAGTGTACTTGAGTGTGCGCGCAAGTGTACCAATGTGTTAGATAGAATAATTGCCAGACCAGGGTTAAAAATATAAGTAGTAGGGTCCATACATTCCACTAAATGTCTTTAATTCGTTTCCCTTCGTGACTGCCATCTAATGACTGAAGAAATTATTATGTATTATCTAAGCGATTACTTCATCTATCAGGTATAGAAATTTGAAAATACTTGTCGTCGCCATGCGTGACTTCGTGAATGTATTGAATTCTTTTTATCATGACTGAACTATGTGGCTATTATGGAGACACGTGCTTATGACATACATAAAGTCATAACTAAATAGTCAAAGGAACTATGTCATATAGTGTCTTTCTCAAAAGACTAATATTTACTGCAAGAAACAATTTGAAATCAAAAGTCTTGCAATGTAGCTCCCAATGTAGCTCCGAAGCCCCACCAGAACAAAGAAAAATAAAAACAGAAGATTTATATATGTACATACATGCTACGTCTTATTGTGTCATCAATTCCATGAAGCTCGTTGATTTGCTTGTTGGACTTACCACTGCATATTGTATTGGTAACCTACAAATGTTTTCGTGTTTACATGAGGAGTTTCACTGATGTCAGTAAATTAGGTATAGGAAGATGACTTTTACTTTTCAATTTATAATCGCACCAGCAGAGATATTTATTTACAATTTCTAAGACAATCATAGAATAAATGAATATCCGCTGCCTTAAAACGCTGAACATAATGATATCATAAACACATCTTGTTACAAAATGAAGATAATAAAGGATAGAAAGCGTTATAATTTGAAATAATAGAGCGTATTCCGCAATAGAAATTGTCGGTTTGAATCCGTAGCTAGTATTAATCTATGGTCCTTTAGTTAATCTTATAAACTACAAACGAGATAATCCTTTAACATCTTCTCAATACCACTATTTAACTGATATTTTATATATTCTTCTGTAGTATATATATATATATATATAAATATATATATATATATATATATATATATATATATATATATATGCAACCAATATCGTGTGTGTAAGCCAAAACATGTGGACTAAATTACTTATATATTTAGAAACACGAAGATATATTCTAGAACTCTTCCATCGATTCAACGAAAACCATTTTCAAAATGTGTAAGCATTTCCGTGGGAGATCAGAACACCTGAAGCAGCCATCAAATTTTCTTTAGAAGGCTTACTTAAAAATGATATGGCACCTGAAATATTCATGAATCCAAACACCAAAATCAACACCTTGATGATTTGGAAACTTAATAGCGGCCGACGTGTGATAAAACAATGACAGTGAGAAATAATTACAAAGGCCTACTTCAGCATTCCTTAATACAGGTATGTTTGTATATATGCAGGTACGTATATATACATGTATACACACACGCGCACACACCACACACTCGCACACACCCCAGGCACATATGTATATAGTTAGATAGGTAGATAGATATAGATATATACATACACATATATACAATATATATATATATATATATATATATATATATATATATATATATATATATAAAGTGTACGGTCCGTAAATAATGGCTTCTACCTATTGGACTACTGTCGATTTCTAGGAGGTAACCTTAAACCTGAATACGGGCAAATACTATCCTTATAGAAAGCCTAATGAAGAAATGGTGTAAGGATTACAAACACTTCAATCCCCAAAAAGTCAAGGTAAGGAATTCCTGATTGGACAAAATCGCATCTAAGATCGCACGCATCACCAGACTTAAAAACCTACAACCACACAAACCCCGGCCCCTGCCTACAGCCCCCGAAATCTTACCACCTGCCCTCTAAGTGGATCCAGCTTCTCGAGGGCTGTATAATACATAGTCAGCCTAACACCATCCGATGGAATTATTAGGCACTACACGGCTACGGCAACCAATGACTTCAAAGGAAAATATTCCCAGCAGTCGCTTTCATTTAAATCCAGGGTGAGAGAGAACTTTATGCCCCGTCACGCCTTCTCTGGTGATTTGTGAACTCCTGGACGAAACGCCCAGCATTAAGTGGACTATCATCGATAGGGTGCCACCATATTCACACAGCGCTCCATATTGACAGCTGTGCCTCCGCGAAAAAACTGCATACCATCTACCATTCTGCAGTTTTCATCAACAAGAAATGTGATGTACCGCATTGCTCCAACCAGAGGTAAACACTTCTGGTAAATTTCAAGCCACTAGCCACCGGCAACCAGGAAATATTCCCTTAGTACCAGCAACCCCAAGCAACAACTACGTCAAAGCCACTCTTACAAATTAACCCCCATGAACATCATCACAAATCACCAATACTGAGCACTGCTCCGTGCCTGTCTACCCGCATACTCTCACGCCTTGAACATTACCCGAGTATAAGCACTCGTGCGCGCGCAGGTGTTTGAGTGCGCCAAGGCTTCTGCTCACCGTATGCATGCGTAGGGATGTGTGTATGCGGGCCTACATGTGCAAGCGTGCGCGCCCATGTACATGAGCATCCGTGCGTGTATCTGTGTGTGTATGTGCGTGATTGTGTCTCTCTCTATATATATACACACACACACACACACACACACACACACACACACACACACACACACACACACACACACATATATATATATATATATATATATATATAAATATGCATTGTGCGTATATATATATACATATATACCCCCATCGTGGTTTCGATTCCCAGACCGGACGCTGTGAGTGCTTATTGGGCGAAAACTCCTAAAGCTCCACGAGGCTCCGGTAGGGGATGGTGGCGAACCCTGCTGTACTATTTCACCACAACTTTCTCTTACTTCCTGTTTCTGTTGTGCCTGTAATTCAAAGGGTCAGCCTTGTCACACTGTGTCACACTGAATCTCCCCCGAGAACTACCTTAAGGGTACACATGTCTGTGGAGTGCTCAGCCACTTGCACGTTAATTTCACGAGCAGGCTGTTCCGTTGATCGGATCAACTGGAACCCTCGACGTCGTAATCGACGGAGTGCCAACGACGAACGATATATCCCCACATCTACCGACACTTCCTACAACCCCTTCAACCACACGACCGATATTTTGTCCATCCCACCATCGATTTCTTGTTCACCATGCGGTATTTTCCATGTAGCCGCTATCGTTGAAATACAGATATAAATATTGCGAGATATTTCGCAACCAATCTTTGAGTAACGTCCAGTAATAAACATTGACCTTCTCAATCGACTTTTCATTCAGACTCCACAGGCCGAAAATTAGCCAGGCGCTTGAAAGTCAGAGTACCAAGGAATCAGAGTCGAACTCTTTCGATCTATACATGTAACTTACAATAAATGTATTGAGTGCTGATCTTTTGTTCGTCTACTTATTCGTATATATGTACAAATATATTTGAAGAACATGAGTGTCTCTAGAACCTGCCCTCATAAATTAACTAGTATGCTCGATTAGCCTGCAAATGTGTAATGTCTGTACACTGTAATGACTGCAGAAATGCCCACGTTCATGGTACTCATTCGATCACATCTGAAACAGTGCTTGATCTGCTTTGGAATGCTATTAATATTGTGAAGTGCGTACTTTTGAGTGCGTGTGAATTCCTGTAAACTTCTGTCGTGAACCTCTCGTAGCTAATTTTGAAAAATTCCACGAAACTACATTTATCTACAAAATGATATATTAATCAAACACGCTTAAGTTGTTCCCCATTCAGTATTAATAAGCAGATCACACAAATATTGTCACATTTCTTTTGGAACATGTCAAATACGTGGCAACATTGAAGAATATCTGGGATTAAAAGCTGTGGCTCAATCTGACATTTCTTCAGTTCCTCTGTCTTCATCGCTGCAAAGTTTCAGACAAGAGGAGAATACACATCGGTATAGGTGCCATATTCAGTCATTTGAAATTTCCTTCTTTGTTCAATATGCAGTAGTGCATTTAAGAAAGAAATCAAAGTGGAATTGTTTCAATATGCAATGTATCATACTACTCGGCTCTATTTGATGCAGGGAAAAATTGATACGAAGAATGCTTTTACCTAAATCTGGAATAAATCCTCAAACATCTGATATTCCTTCTATCGAGTGAATTCTCAAAATCACCTCCATTTCAGTTGGCTTTGAATGGTTTAGTCCTATTTTAGCACACATGACCTCAAGTTTATCCAAAAATTCAGTTGTCTGACACATATTTTGATTCACTGAACACGTTGAGATGATATCACTCTCAAATCCACCTTAGTTGTGACATTAAGAGAACCTATGACACATCATTTTGAATAGAGAAGCACTGTTTCTGAAGAGTGTTAAGCAAACCACAGAACGTTTAACTGAACATAATGACACTACTTGAGTCGGCCGTGGAGTATCTCTAAAGATTAATATAACATATCTTCTGAGTCAGAGAAACCTTGTAAAAACATGATGAGCCAATATATATCTGTTATAAAGCACAACATTCAAGGAGCGCATTTTTCTCAAATTTCTGTAAAATTTCTGCAAATGTTATATCACGAAAAGGTTCAGATGTAGTCTTAAGATATCATTATTAACAGCAAAAATTGTTTTTCCACAGTAGAACTCTATTGATTTTGGACCAGCGTATCTCTTATTTTTACATTGTTTACTCTCTCTATATATCTGTGATTATTCTCAGATCGAAGTCAGGAGGAATTATTCTGCAAATATATCCAGTGATATTTCGCAATATTTGTTTTCATAATACAATTGATTCGGAATCGTAGGGAAATAAAACATTGTGGGTTGTGTCTGCGCCTAATAGAATGAAAATAGTTCCGGAAAAGTAACTGAAACTTCAAAGTTTCTCAATTAGTTGGCTTTGAGTTTGATATCAAGTTAATTTTACGTGAATTAAGAGTTATGTCTACAAATAAATTACTTTTGCGTTTACATTCTTAATATAATACTTTCGTATATGAAAACTAATGTTACCAAATACCAGCCTCAGTTATACCAGATATTTCGTAAAGGGATGGCTGTGGAGCAAGAAGTTCGCTTCGCAACCACAAATTTCCGGGTTCAGTCCCGCTGAAAGTCGTTTTAATCGTTTCAGTCATAAGACTGCGGCCATGCTTGGGCAACGCCTTGAACAGTTTTAGTCGAATGAATCGACACCAGTACGTATCTTTTGTTAAGACTGGTACTTATTCTATAGGTCCCTTATGCACACCACTTAAGTTACAGTCACGTAAACATACCAACGTCGGTTGTCAAGTGGTTGTGAGGGACCAACAGAATCACAAAAAAAACATACACGTAGACAAAACACACACAAAAACACACTGAAAAAAAATCACACACAAAACACATGCACATATATGCATATATATACGACGGTCTCCTTTCACCTCACGTCTACCAGTTCTACTCAAAAGGAGTTTTTTTTTTGTTTATTATCATTCTCAGCTGCAAATAAATCTGCGCTGTTAGTTATATATCTGTTTCATTGTACATTCCAAACGGTTAGAATATATATTAATGGCAGGTATTGCTTCTTCACATATTGTTAAAATATAGATGGCAATAAAATGGCGCATGGTTCAGTGGTTAGAGCAACGGACTCGCAATTATGAGGTAGTGAGTTCGATTTCCGAGCTGGGCTATGTGTTGGGATCTGGAGCAACACACTTTATTTGACGTGACTCCAGTTCACTCATCTGTAAAAGGGGTCGCAACATCACCGGTGCCAAGCTGTATCAGCCGTTGTCTTTATCATGGATAACATCGGTGGCGTGGAGAGGGAAAGCTGGTATTCATGAGTGACTGCTGGTCTTCCATAAACACCCTTGCCCAGACTCTTTATCTTAACCTTTATCTCGATATTTTATAGTGGCTGAGAATCTACTGGAAATAACATATAATTTTATCACATTTGGAAGCATTCATTCATCGAAGTGACCGAGCACAGCTTAACCAACAAACTGCATAATAACAGTTGTATATGTCACAAATATTAAAGTGGTACTCGTATGTCTGCCTTGTTATAACTAGTTCGTATAGAAATATTGTACCCGATATTAGTAATACAGTTTTATTTCAACTAACAAATTATATATATTAGCATGCGGACATTGGTACACCGCATGTGACTATTTTGCATTTAACGTTCATGCTCCGGCGTTATATGAACCAGCTCCCGAGCAAACAGATAGATGGTAAATCAGCCTGATTAACATGTATATTGGTGTATATTTTTCAACGAGATAGATACACGACAGTTCCATTTGGAGGACATAGCATTCAAATCTCTCTTATATGCTATACATTCTAATAAAGTCTGTGCTTTTTATATGATTCTCCACCAGGCATATACGAATTCCGTAAATTCTAAAGTTAGTACAGATTATGAATTGAGCTTTATCTCAGCAAATTAGAAAGGTGGAAATTATGTTGATGTGTCACTTCTATCCTGATGGAGAAAAAAATCGATTCCGTCGTTTTGGTAAAAAATCAAAAAAAATCATTAGTTAATATCCAATACGTAATACAATAACTTTTGCTTGGATATTCACTTTTGTTAGGAAAAAAAGAAAACATGTCTACTTGAAATGTAAAATTATGTGAGAAATGTGACATCATGATAAGTATCAAAATCCTTTCAGATACTTTTTGATACAACGAGTCCATTAGAAACATTTGCTTACATGATACATGATAATGAATACAAAGGAAGGAAACAGGTAAAACTAAATATTCCAACAGGTAAATATCGTATAACCTACATGAGACCGGGTAATGCGTACAAAGAAAGAATACCGGTAAAACTAAATGGTCCAAATCGGTAAATATGGTATATTAATGTTAATATTTTTTTAGCAATATCTTTAAACACGCTACAAGCTTTGTACTATCAATGATAAGGAAAATCGTCTTTAACATGTGTTCCATATATTGCTATTTTGGTTGATTGCACCAAATTCAGTTATGATAGAGCAGGTCGTAGATTAAAAGAAATATCCTAGGTTCTCTTGTATCATGGCACCCTTAACTTTCTGAATAATATATAGATTTTTGAGAGATATTTTGCGTGTTTTTCTCATTTTCATAACCGAACAGAGATAGTATAATAGGCTTCTCTATGATAGGGAATTTCATTTAAGACTTTGGAATATGATTACTTGAAAGTTTCAAATATAATTACTTGAAAGTTTCAAATTTTCAAATTTCATATTTTCAAACTCTAGTCGTATTAATGCAATTAGTGGAAAATTTAAAAAGAAATATAGATATGGACTATAAATGCCTGCATTGTTCTTATTTCCAACAAAGATGGAGACGCATTATACATCAACGTTGTTATTCTTTGAAATTGAGCATTAAACACAATAAACCATGGGTTACTTTAGCAAAAGTGATCGGTATTTCAATTACATGTTACAACGGTAAAACTTTTAAAATTGTATGGTCGATCGAATTGAACTATTATTTTATCGTGAGTGCAAAATGAAAGGTGAAGTCAGACTAAGAAAAATTGCACTTAAAACACAGAAAAAATATTCTTCAATTACGACAAAACATTTATTGAATAACTATAAAAATGATAGTATTGGTTATCAGAAACTGACAGTATGCTAGACATGTGGATGTAAATACTTTACATAATTTGAAATATATTTCCAATAAAAATTGAAGTTTATTGTAATTCTTGAGATCATGGGAGAATGAAGAGCAGTGTTATTATATGAGACATGATTCACAAGATAGTGAGTTAAACGCAGTGTCTGTTCAGCTTTGATACTTATGTGCCTTCCATACTTATATGCCTTCCATACTTATATGCCACGTGGGATACACGTGCTTAGTATGGGTGAACATTATTACGACGTTAACGAGGTAAAGGATTTTGCGACCTTGGGAAGTCAATGTGTTGATAAAATTAAAGAAAATCTTACTTGTTATAATAGGTATATAAATTATGAACAAAGCAACACTTTGGAAGTTCTGAACCATACAAAATGTAAGAGCGAATAGATCACAAAGTGGCTTGTTTAAAATATTGAGATACGTTCCGCGCAGAGTAACAGGCATGTATAAGTATGTTTTTTGCGCTTGTGGCATAGTACTAGAGGACAGCGATACCTGCAAAAAGGAGGTGATGTTTGGAGACGAATTTGGTTGACTACACAGTGAAGGCACGTGGCTTAGTAGTGAGGGTGTTCGGCTTACAACCTTAAAGTTATGAATTTCAGTTATGAGTGACGCGTAATCTCCTTGATCAAGATACTTTATTTCGTGATGCCCTAGTCCATTCAGATAGCAAAATTAAGTTGTACCTGTAATTCAAAACGATCAGCCTTATCACATTCTGGTCTGCTCAGTCTCCCTTACTTTTACGCTAAGATTACGCGTGAATGCAGAGGTCTCAGTGTCTTGCATATTAATTTGATAGCAAGCTATCCGTTCATCCGGTCAACGGTAAAATCCATTGTCGTAACAGACGGAGTACCTGATTTTTAGTTTTTGCTTCTATCACGTTGAACCAGTTCACCCAGCTTGCAAAGATGAATTGTACCTGCAATTCGAAGGGCCATACTTGTCACATTCTGTGTCACACTGATACCTTGAGAACAACGTTTAAAGTGCGCGTGTCCGTAGAGTGTTCAACAACTTGCACGTTAATTGAATAATAGGCTGGAACCCTCGGCAACTGGAACCTTCGTTGTCGTAACCGACAGAGTGCCAACACACATAACAAACATCAAAGAGTAAATATTATCTACTGTGTGAGTTGTGTTATGTTTTAGTTTTGGACATTGAGTGTGTTCCATTATGTCAGTAATATTAATCTCATGTCTGTAGAATGTGAAATACGTTTTAATTGTGTGAGATGTAAATGTTGCAATGCCTGATATGGGTTATAAATGTGTCTGTAGTATTCAATTTACAGATAATTGTATACAATATTTATTTCTGATTAAGAATGTGTTGTTTTAGTTGTATTAATTTGAAAACATCTTGATTTGGATATGCGCTCCATGCATGACTTTAGCTTGGATTGTGTTGACCTTTGTTTGTATTCATCGACTTTGTATATTTTATAAACTTTGTGTGTATTCATCGACATTGTATACTTTATAAACTTCCCATCGGGACTAGTGCTTAAAACTATATTCGCACAATCGTATGTTCTTCTCCTTACATTGAATTTGATAATTTTCCCTACCACTTTTAGCCAGGCTTTTTGGTGAAAAGGACTGTAATATCTATAGTCATAGACATATTACATCTCAAAACTGATCATATCCTTATCAGTCTCCTTTTGTGATATTGGTTAAAAAGAAATAAGCATATTTGCCAAAATACTGAAAGGAATATGCAACGATATATTCATGGAAAAATGCTAGGTGCATAAAGTACACAAATATTTGTTTTTGATCAAACATGGTGGGTACTTAGAGATAAATGCGTATTATGTTGTTTACGATTTAATATCGTAGGACTTGAGCATAATAGATATTTATCGACTCCGAGTCAAATATCCTGGGTATTTACAAATAAATAGATATTTATTGATACATAGCAAACAATGCGAATACTTACATATGCATAGATATTTAAGTGGAGATTACAAAAGCAGAAAGATATACAACGACATTAGAAAACACAAACATTCTGTGATAACAAATGCTCTCAGATATTTGAAACAATGGAACTTTTGCATTTGATTTTGTTTTCCCTAATATAATCTTCGACAAAAGTTATGCACCCGTAGATCTGAACGATTGTGTAAACATGATAAATTCAGAAGAGCTCTCCAATAAATATTCTAGAGGAATTTACAAACCATTCATACAGGATTGAATTTCTAACGTAATGGCATGTACTTCGGAATTAGATATCAGATGTTTATATCAAAATATAACATATCTTTTTTAACAATTTTTTAAAACAAATAAAACGGATTTTAGTATAAAACAACGACTGAAGATCATTTGTGAGGAACCGAAAATAAAAAGGGTGAAAAGTGCATATAAATGGAACGATGCATAGAATTAAACTGAGCATAAAACTGTGATCTTCTGTATAATTAGTGAAATTCATAAAGCAATATTGAATATATTACATTCTTGCACATATCATCATTGATATAGTCTAAGTTTATATAATATCTGGTAATGCAATATTTGTATTCATTAGATATATTATATTTTACTAAAATAGAGAGTGCAATTCCATATTGCCAAGATGAGAAATTATGTTATCTATACAGACTGTATTAGTAGGACTAATGTCGAGATCTAGAATTGTTACTTACACTATTTTTCTACTGCTGTACACCCCAGCCGCTTGAAGTGTCTTCTGTTGAACTCTGTTGTATCGCAATTTTGAACCCAACCGTTATTTTATCTGCGGGGATATACTGTTCCTGTTCTGCTTTCAGCATTTTGTTACATGTTTTGCTTCACTTGAATTATGTGAACTAACCTACTGTCTCTAAATGCTTGCACTACATTAACCAATGTCTTTTGCATTTAATTTGGTTTTCCGTAATATAAACATCGTAGGCACTTAAAGACTATACTTTTAAGGCGTATAAACCGAATGTTTATAAGGCAATCCACCCATTTTATTCTTAGTTATTGGTTCCCATAATATAAACATCTCTCCACTTGGTCTGTTTGGTCGACTGTCCAAGAATAAGCGCTGCTTCCTTAAGATTTCTGGTGTTTCTTATCTTTTATATTGACCTCATCCCACAGTTGTTGACGGTCTACATTTTTCCATACGTGATCGGCTGTACGTTACTTTTCAATAGTCCCTCACGTGACGGTTTTCCGATGTCTTTCTACTCCACTTTAAGGGTGCTATATGTTTCTACTTTGTGAAATTCACTGCTGCTGCATCGAATGGAGTACACACATATTATCTTCTATAGGGTACTTCACTCAGAACAGATGTATGCGAAGTGTCGAATTTCCTCCGAAAATTTGGCTGGTGTGAGATGGCCCACCTATCCCATGCGTCTTTTCTGAGAGGCATCTAATATTCGGTAGACATACACTGGCAAGTTTACCTGAGTTTCACCGATTTCCTTCCTCCGAAACGTAGTGAAAATAGCAATTAACACGAGGACAACAGTCCAACTAATTTAAAAGCATACATAAAAGAAGGAAATATATATTAATTCTTTTCAGCTGTCCTAAATTTTAGTTTACGTCAGCGTAATATGGTATGGAACAATACCTAAAATAAGACAAAATTCCCAGAATACCATTCAGCTTGTTCTTCCATCAAGATATATTTTATAATAGGCGTCAATGGTGAATTTAATAATCCATAGCAAATTTAAATATGCATTGGAAAAAGTTGGATCTTGTGAGAAATGATTAAATTTTAGTTTTCCATCAGATATTCCAGTCGCAGCAACGAAAGAAAAGAAAATGCATGTGAATACGGCATACGTTCTTTTTCCATGGAAAGCAGTGACACATGTGCAAGCAATGGTTATTGTATATAGAATATTCTTTATATTTTATATCGATATTTAATTTTATTCAGAAATATTAAATTATATAAAAATGCTAACAAAACGGTATCAACAAAATCAGCAGAAACTGTTATAACAAGAAATGTAATAATGATTTTCGACTTCGCAAGTTTAATATAGGTTCGTGATATTTGTTTCATCATTTTAAGAGAAACGTTATATATGATATATTTTCCTGCAGATGCAAATTTTCTACTATATATTTCAATAAATTGCTTCAAAATATAGCGTCGCCATAGTTGTCCTAAAAATACATGGTTCCACCTGTTCTTAATTGTCAAACAAGCTATTTTAAAGAGGATCATTGTTAATATGCGTCAGGCAGAAAACATGAAACAAATATTGATGTTATATTATACAATTAAATGTGGGTGTATATATTAGTTTAATGAGGGGGAAAATGAATTTAAGCTAGAATTTAAGACACATAATATTTGAAATATATTAACATGCGTTGGAAAGCATTGATTTTATATTTTTTTTATTGAAATCTAGTTCTAAGATTTCACTCTAATTTACGCTGTGACATCTAACGTTCAACAACAAGCTCTGATTTACACACGTCCTGAACCATACTTTTCCAATCTAGGTACAAGGCCCAAAATTTGGGGGAGGGGTCAGTCGATTAGATGGACCCCATTACACAACTGGTACTTAATTTATCGACCCCAAAAGGACGAAAGGCAAAGTCGACCTCTGCGGAATCTGAATTCAGAACTTGAAGACAGTCCAGCTACCGCTAAGCATTTCAACAGACGACGTGCTAACGTTTCTACCAGGTCACCGCCGTGCTTATCTTGAGTCATTATCAGGCCTCAAGATGAGTGGAAATGTTTTCCTAGTACTTCGCGCATGTTCGTGCAAATGCCGATCTAGTTATTCCGATTTACATACTTCTCATCCTCTCATCGTTTAGCTGGCTCAAATATTTTATATCTAGATAAACAGAATATTAAATGTTAGGAACACAGGCAAGGTAGGCACGTCCAATCTCGTATGATCATTCTTATTTTATAGAAAGTGCTACTTGCAAGCATATATTCGTAAAAACTTGGAGGAATGATGATGACAATTATAATTAACACAAACCGGCAGCAACAATAGATGTATGATTTATTACGTAACTGTTAAATATTGGTATTCCATTGCCTAATCTTATGTTTCAAGATATTAATCACGCACGAATATAAACAATGAAATTCATACTTTAATATCATTAGCGCATAATACTTTACAATACAATTTTGTGATATATGTTGGTGACTCACCCGTTTGTTCAATGTATATATGTATGTGAGTATGAGTGTGTGTATACGTTTTCACACATATATCTAGCTGTAGAGAAGCGGAAACAGTGAAATCATATAATATAAACGTAGAAGAACTTCTCAATAATATTTACACATATGTATAAGAATGCATTATATAAAATGAAGTACATATGCAATTAAGTATGTAAACAAATGCGGGTACTTAAACAAAGACATATGAGTGTAGGTGTGTCTGTATGTATGTAAATGAAATTTCACAAGCAAAAGAAAGAAACAATGAAGCAGACAATGTTTGTGATAAGACTTTCTCATATAGATCGGGCATGAAACTAATTCTTCAACTACATTAACAACAGTATTTCACAGGGACACTATTTTATTGAATATGGAAAGATGAAAGTGGGGCACCGCTTCGGTGAGATTTATGCTCAAAAAATATTGAGCGACTACAGAACTGAAGGCATTTTACCTGTGGTTGAAATGATTCTATCACCACAACAAACGAAATAATAATTATTATTTTGAAGATCGTTTCCAATATAGACGCAGGCCAACATATGTGGTGGGAAGGGTCTAATCTGTTATATTGACTTCAGTTCTCAACTGGTAATTACATCATTTATCACGACATTCATTATGATGATGACGGCTACGACTTCGACGACGAAGACGACGACGATGATGATGATGGTGGTGGTGCTGATGACGATAACGATAACAAAAGCAATGAAAATGATGTTAATAACGGAAATAATAAAATATGAATAAGTCACAATTTTGAGCTTGCTATGGTGAATAGGGTTGTAGAATTATTATGTAAGCATATATTCGATATAAGGAGAATGAGATTGTATTTATCCTACTCTAACCGCAACAGAAAATATTTGTTCCTTATTGAAAATGAGATTTAGTAATACCAACAGCTAATGATATTCGTCGCCTAATCATTTCTATGAATACCGCCCGGAAATTGAGAAGGGAATGAAACGAATGGGATTTGTATACAAGCTAAATTTGCTTTTCATAAAACAGTAATTCATGAGGTTAGTTAGAGTGTTAGAAGCCTTCAAATACGGGGCTTGCTTGGTAACACCGCATATATGAAAACAAGATAAATGCGCATCTAAATTCATATATTAAGATTTGTAATTATGCACAAAATTTAGATATGTGTAAGCATTAAGGCAAATTTTTATGTTAACGAGAAACTTTAGTCGTTGAAAACATACATATGCACACGTATGAACCTACGTATGGATATATGTGTATACACACCTATATGCGTATAGGCTTGAATTGAATGGGTGTGTGTATTAGCTTGTGTGTGTTGAGTGTGTGAGTGCGAGTGTAAACTGCAGATAATCATGATTTCAAGGCACAATTCATAACAAAAATTCCAGTTCTGGGGAACCCCAAAGCCCCATTGGTACTGGTCTTTTTCGATGCCGGAAGCATGAAAGGCGAATCCGACCCCGTCGGAATTTGATCTCAGGATGCAAAGACGGACCGAATGCTTAGCGGTATTTACAACAGCGTGCCAAAGATACTTCCAGCTCGCAGCATTAATGATATGTAATACTGATTTCTATTTCTGGCACAACGCCAGCAAATTTGGGTAACTCGATTACATCAACCCCAGTAATTAATAGGTATTTATTTTATCAACTCTGAAAAGAGGATTGCTAAGTCAATCTCGGCGGAATTTGAACTCAGAACATAAATGCCATCAGGTATTCCGTCCGTTGTGCCAAGGATTGTGCCACCTCAAGCATCAGTTGTATATAATATTAGCAAGAAATAAAACAGGAAGTTTAAATAAAAACCTACTCTCTTAATCTCTACATTTTTGCGTAATTTAATAATGAAGTTTTATATGCTAGAAATGGAAGTCAACAACAACTATATTGTGTGACATCGCCCGAAAATGGAACTATTTAATGTTCTATTACACCTGATAGACTGAAATGACAAGAATTTAACTAGATATTCACTGATGTAACTGATGCTGAATAATCAAAATCTTCTTGTTTCATCCTTTCATCGTTTGCTTACATAGGCATAGTCCAAAATATTCGATATATCTTTATGATAGGAGGATAGAATAATAGGATTATGGTTTAGAATAGGGCTTAGTTTCCCTCTCTCTCCCTATCCCTCCCCATCTCCCTCCTCCTTTTCTCCCTCTCCCCTCTCCCTCTCTCTCTATCTGTTTGTTTGTTTGTGTGTGTGTGACTCTGTCTGTATGACAGTCTCTCTCTCTCTCTCTCTCTCTCTCTCTCTCTCTCTCTCTTACTTTCTCTCCACACATACACACACATTCGTCAGTTTTACATGTATAAATGCGGTGGAAGAGTAGGTTTTTTGAATAAAGAAGGAATGAATAACGGAAGATTATTTAAGGGAAACGAAATCTGATGTACCTTGTTAAAGAATCTACCAACTCCAATTAAGTGAGAAACAAAGTGAAGAATTGTTTCACAACATGACGCACGGAATTGTCTGTTCCACCATTTGGACGTATATCCATTCCAGTCTTGTATCATTATATGACAAGTTAGAAACCAGTACTAATACGTACACTGGCGCGTACACGAAGAACATCTCTTAAATGCATACACATTATAAATCTGTTTAAGAATTTGTATATAAGTATATATGTGTACGAATATAGATACGATTGTATTTATATACACATGCATATTGATATATGTATGAGTCTGTCTTTATGTGCATTTTGAGTCATATTCTATAAGTGTGAGCGACATTTGTTTTCATATACAAGTAAATATATGGCGTGCATTGTAATAGTCAGTTTCAATTATATTCTTCCTATGACTTCGGATATGATTGACTCTAAAGTATTCGTTTTATGGAAATATAATTACATGAAGAAAAGTGTCTTTCACAACAGTTATTTGAATTTAGAAATTGAATTCCAATTGTATACGAATATATATTGATAAATACTCTAATATTGTGTTTGCAAATGCTTACATGCATATGATAATATGGCTGTAATACACACTGTGGATATGTATGTGTGCGTGTGTATATCAGTCTTGCGAATGTGTAAGTATGCATATATGCATTTATGTGTGTATGTGTGAGCTTGCTTACTCGTGTGTACATGCGGATGTAACATATGTGCATCAGTATTTATATACACAATCATTGACTGACACACACACGTATTTGACAGAATGCAATATATTTTCTTTGTGTAGCCTTGGTCAACAAAAATTAATATTAGAAACGCCTTGTCCAAAATCCCATTGATTAAGTTCGATCCTGAAACTACTTAATCTAACATTCAACTTTGCATCAACAATATGTATTTTTTTTTTACCTCAAGGAAATTCTTACGTAATATGTTATGTTATAGGATTGATATGTATCGATTGAAGATATTGAAGAAAGAATTTCTCTAGTTTTATTTTCTTTGTGTAACTCTTTCGTTCCGGTAGATTTCTAATTTTCCAATGATTGCCTCTCGGTAATAGGATTTGGCAGGTTTATAAGCTCGTGTTTTGGTTTCTGATTTTGTTTAGGATTAGGTCAATCTCGATCGAAAAGGCCTATTATTAATGGTGTTTCAACCAACCATGACAATGCCGTTTCTATGTGTATCTAAGACTGCCATATGGAATCATCCTTCGTTGTATTTGAGGAAGAAATCTGTTTGCCATGCATAAAGTGTTTGACGAGCATACAAATCTTTATACTCCTGATGTTTCAAAATACCTATGGTCTCAGAAATTCAATTTTTTGACCGAACCGTAATTTTATAATTTTCGTCGGTACACTTTTATAACGTACCCTTAATTTTAGGCGTTTTTGGCTGTAATTTGATTCTGTTTATTACAAGATAACTGCGCACATAAGACAATAGCTGCTGCAGAGCTGGATCGTAGACATACGTATAAAATTTTACATGGCATACACAAGTTTGAAAACTACAAAATACATACCGTTTTCGTGTGTCTTATTTCCCAAGTGGAGTCCCAGTATCGTTTTAGCCTTCACATGGCTAAAACTAACTGACAACTATATACTCTATATTAAGTTCAATACAAGTACTACTACTACTACTACTACTACTACTGGTGTTACAATTGACTGATCTCCAATTTTTCTCAATACTCGGACTCATGTTAATAATCTATAACTACTCATTTTCCATAGAATGAGATCCAACAAAGAACAGTGAATTCATGAACACCATATTCGCAATACAAACGCCTTAACTCCAAAGAAATAACTATTCCCATTGCTATATATTATATATATATATGTATATATATATATATATATATATATATATATATATATATATATATATATATATATATATATATATATATATATATTTCAACTGTGTTAGTTTTAATTAGGAAATTTAATCCTTTTTCCTAAACAAACTGTATCTCCATATATATTCCATTTTAATATACAATATTATTCCTGAATAGTGATCTGTAAACTAGAATTTTTAATGTTGTTAGGTCTAGAGTTGATTGATAGGTCTAGAGGTGATTCCGTTCAAATTATAACAGTTTGAAGCATCACCTTTCATTGGTAATTTAAAATAATTCTTTTTTTCTAGTTGTTCGGTATTTATTCATTGATCCAGACATTTTGTGAAACTTTTTGGAAAATAATTGGTAATGTTTTGACGTGTTATATCTTCACCCATATCATATATCACCTCACAGCAGCAGTAGACCACTTCGTTCGCCACATGCAAGCTGGTTTCAGGAAACGAGAATCGTGTATCGACAATATTTTTGCAATTCGCCGAATAATCGAACAATGCTATGAATCAAACTCATCTTTCTGCACGCGGCTTATTGACTTTGAAAATCCTTTCGATGGCCTTCACTAAGATACCCTTCGAAAGATTCTCAGACACGATGGCTTTCCACAAATATTAGACAATACGGAAATCATTAATACGCAACAAGAGTACCAAAACACGATTTTACAAAAGCAATATATTTAGCATCCTCCTCTATGGTTCCGAATGTTGGAAAATAAGCCAAGATTATTGAAAAGAATTTGGAGGTATTTCAAAATAAATGTTTACAGCAAATTCCGATGGTAAACAGTGGAATATGCTCTCGAATAGCAAAGTACACACAAAAGGCTAACTTGAAACCAACAAACGAAACTCTTGAAACAAGTAGATAGAAATGGTGAAATCGAGTTTGTCGCTATAAATCGAACTCAGTTGTAAGGATCACCTTGCAATGGGTTCCACAATATAAAAAAAAAGACGTGGCTGACTAAAGGAAACTTGGCAGAGAAGAATAACAGAAAGTCTTAAGAGCAGGGATGTTTTCAGTGTTAGAAGGCGGAATGATCTTCTTGTCGCCTCAAGTGATATACGGCACAATGACAACCGAATGAATAATGAATTAAATCAATAGGTCCAGAGGAGCGTTTCTTGAATTATTTTCTTAACTGCAGGTGGTCTTACATTATATACACATCCTA